>NW_004955491.1:5542430-5546190 GCF_000276665.1 Chinchilla lanigera | reverse complement strand
CGGGGCTGGGGCCCGGGCCGGGGCCGCGGCCGGGGCGCACGGACCTCCGGCCTCTGGGCGCCTGGTGTGAGCCCAACCGAGTCCCTCGACTCCTCCACCCCACCGCAGCCGGCAAGCCCAGACCTGGAGGGGCCAGGAGCCAGCCCAGCCCGAGAGAGAGGCGGCAAGTCTGGCCTGGAACACCAGGGAACGGTGGCGCACGGGCCGGCCTGCTGGGGCAGCCCGGGGAGCCCTCAGAAAACAGGAAATTCCTGCCCAGGGCTCCTCCTAAGACTGGGCAGGTAGGTGAGGTGCTGTCATTTAAGAGCATGCCAAATAAATAACAGTCCTGGAGCACACCACAGAGCGGGCACCATTTTGGCCCCTCTCTGAAGGAAGAGCAGTCAGAAGGGCCGTGGGCGCCAAGGCCAGATTTACTAGGACTCCGGAGGCAAGGCTTGGACCATCGCTGGGCATCTGTAAAGTGGGGAGTTTGATCAAGGTGATCCTATCTCAGGATTTGGCCCACATACTCTGAGGCTGAGAGTTACTGGATGCTACAGCGGCTGCTAAGGGCCAAGGGTGTCTCTTTCTTTGGAGATTAGAAGGCCCTGAGGGTACTCATCTGCCCGGTTTGGGTTAAGTATCATTCCAAGACTAGTAGAAAAATCCACAGATAACCTCCAGGTCTGGACCAAGCTCTGGGCAGGTCACACTGCTGAGGTCTCTGGTGGCTGCCCCACTGCTTGCTGGGCCTCTCCTCCCGTCAGGGTGATGGCGGTGAGGTGGCCACAACACCAGCCAGGGCCTGACACCGCAGGGAAACACTTCCCACTCCGATGCTACCTGGGTTCACGGGAGTGGGCAACATCACACACCACAAAATCCAGCCTCCCCCAGAACAGGTCAGGACTGTATGCTGCACTCGAGCTGGTACTGTCCACATCCCTCTCCCAGGCCCCAGAGAGCTGGCTTTTTGGGTCCCACAGAGTGCAGGAATGCATGCAGTCTTCCACACGAATGGATCAGGAGAAACCAGTTTAGGCAGCAGCAAGGGATGAGGGGCTTGGGTCCCGGAAAGAGATCTTGCTCCCAGGGTTTCTTCCACCCCAGTCAAACCAACTCCCAGAGTCCTTTGCAGCTTTAGCATTCCAGGTCCCCTCAGAGGCAGCAGGAGATAAACCTACATTCCTGAGGGGGCTGGGGTTGGGGGGGATGCCTGGGAAGGCAGGGACCGCCCCAACCTAGGTGCTTGCAGACTTCTAAGGGCTGGAAACTCCCAAGTCCCGGGCTGGATCTCCAGGGCCTTTTGCCTTTTCACAGGACTAGTTATTACCAGTGTTGAGGCTGACAACTTCCTCCTGTCCAGGATGCCTCCTCCCCAGTAATAGACGCCTCCAGAGGAGTCTTTCCCAGGGTCCTCAGGCACGCACAGAGACAAGAACCCAACCCGGAACTCAACTCATATTTTCCAAGTAGAAGCCAGCCAATCTCCCTGAGCTACAGAAAAAACTGCTTTGACTTTGCTATCTGCATTTGTCTGTCTTCTGTTTATTCCTCAAAAGAATAAAGCTGCCCAACCGGACATGGTGAAGCACGCCTGTAATCCCAGCACCCCGGGAGGCTGAAGTAAAAGAACCACAAGTTTAAACCCAGCATGGGCAACTTAGCGAGACCTTGTCTCTCAAAATTAAAAAAGATCAGGAGGCATAGCTCAGTGCAAAGGCCCTGGGTTCAATACTTAGTATTGAAAGACAGAGAGAGACAGAGGAGAGTGAGAGAGAGAGGAGGCCCTAGTTTCACAGTGCTAATCACAAAAACCTGCACACGCACGTTCGCGTGCACACACACATACGCAGGACCAGTGAGGGCAGGCAGCAGTGCTCAATCCCCAAAAGATAGTGTCATTAAATCTCAGAGGACCGGGGGCCCAGGTGGCCCTGCGCCTGCAGAATCTGTCCAGGCAGGGGCAGTGGCAAGCACACGCCTGTTTTGTGTGGGGTGGGCCCCAGGCCAGAGACAACGTTGCTCTGCTGTGTCTGATGAGACCCGGCTGCAAAATTCCACACAGCCCGAACCGCCTTGGCCCCAGCACAGAAGGCAGGCCCCACAAGCTCCAGGCTGGGGATTCCTACAGCAGACAGGGACGAAAATCCCAAAGAACTAGGCTAACTGAGAAGTACCAACCAAGCACACCTCCTCCTAGGGCCCAGAGGGCTCTGTGGATGTTTCTCTTTCCAGGGGGTTCAGAGGACGCTCTCCGGATGTACACACAGGCACATCCACAGAGGGCCCCCTGGGTGGTGGTCGGGGGACAGGGACATCGAAGAGGGTCCTATCGTGACAAAGCAGGCAGGGCAGCCTGGCCGCAGGTGCTCGCCCAGTGTCTGCTGGCCGATCCACTGACAAGTCCTGGGCTGTGCCTGGTGTGGCCACACAGCGCACAGGAAGCTGGCAGCCGGATGAGGAAGGACCAGCTTTCTTTGGAGGCTGAAGCCGGAGGCTGGCTCCACAGAGAAAGGCACAGGATTCCTCAGCGGTCTGCGGTTCCAGAGCTAGGCTGCCTCCAAGATGCATCAGTCTCTCCTTGCCCACAAGGTGGCAGCAAAACATCTTCCTGCAGCGCCCCACGCACTGGAAATGGGGGTGCACTGGCAGGGGCTCCCTAACTCCCCTGGCCACGCCGCCTGTCATGGAGTCCAGGAGACAGCAAGAGGCACCCCAAGCTCCCGAGGCCGAAGCGGACTGCAGGCCCTGTCCCCGGGCTCAGGTTCCCAGGTGGGTGGGCAAGGGATCAAGGGGAAGACAGGAGTCCTAGGGCTGGCCCTCTGCAGGCAGCCTGAGGGCACAGCTTGAAAGAGGACATGGCCCTCCTCCTCATCAGCCGGGATTCACCTGTAAATTCTCAGCCTACTTCCACCCAGGGCGTTCCTCCGCCCTCCACAGGGCCCGCAGCTGCTCCGTCATTGCACGAGCCCAATTCTAGCAGGGTCACCTTGTCCCCTTCCTTGTCCAAGGTGAGCTATCACCCTCTCTTGCCCTGCCTGAGCCACCACTCCAGCCTCCTCTCTCCCTGCTCCACCCTGCCGGTTATGCTGGCCACTGGGAGCCCTGGAGGCAGATGTGCCTTTTAAAACCATGACCCCAGCCGGGCATGGTGGCGCACGCCTGTAATCCCAGCACTTGGGAAGCCGAGGCAGGGAGATGGCTGTGAGTTTAAGGCCAGACTGTAACATATAGGAGACCCAGTCCCCCCAAAAATAAAAAAGTTAAAAAAAAAAGTTAAAAAATGAAGGGTACTATGTGTGCTGCCCCTGGGCCTGCTACAGGGTCAGGTACTGGTCACTATTCCTTTCCAACCTGGCAAGGAGGTAGAGATGGTGGCAGCAGACCTCACAGCCCAGGCTGGGCTCTAACTCTCCATCCTCCTGCCTCAGCCTCCTGAGTGCTGGCATTCCAGGTGTGTGGGCTGAATGGGTTTTTTAAATGCATTTCTGGTTGAAGGGAGGGTAGGAGAAAGGGTGGGAGAGAAACAAGTTATATCATGTACAGGTACAAATTCTCTATGATGAATGTGATCATTATGTATATCTAAAATGTACCAATATAATCTGATTGGACAAAAAGAAATGCATTCCTTACTGCAGTTCCAGTACTCTCATATTTTTTTTTTAATTTACAAAAAGTATTTTTATAAAAATAAAATGCAAGGCCAGGGATATAGCTCGGCAGCACAAGCATCTGCCTAGCAAGCACAAGGTCCTGAATTTGATTCCTGATA
>NW_004955491.1:5540177-5541070 GCF_000276665.1 Chinchilla lanigera | reverse complement strand
AATCCCAGGACTCAGGAAACTGAGGCAAGAGGGTTGTTTTGAGGTCAGGGCCATCCTGGACTACACAGTGAATTCAAGGCCAGCCTGAGCAAAATAACAAGACCCTGTCATAAAACCAAACCAAACCGAACCGAAACAGCTGGTAAAAGCAATCCTGGACAATACAACAGGAAACATCTTAGTCCTGGATTTTAAGTTATATTACAAAGCTGCAATGATAGAAACAGCAGGGTACTGGCACAAAAACAGACACACAGATCAACAGGACAAAATAGGGGATGAAGAAACAAACCACCCAGGCACACTCAGATACCTAATCTTTGACCAAGGCGCCAAAAGCCACAGTGGAGGGGCTGGGGATTTAGCTCAGCGGCAAAAGTGCCTGCCTGGCAAGCGCAAGGTCGTGAGTTCGGTTCCCGGTACTGGAGAAAAACCAAAAAAAAAAAAAAAAAAGCCACAGTGGAGGGAAGACAGCCTCTCTTTAACAAATGACACTAGAAAAACCATATCCACATGCAGAACATTATAGACCCATGTATCTCACCATGTACTAAATAAAAATCAAAATGGATCAAAGGGGGCTGGGCATGGTGGCATACACCTATAATGCCAGTACTTGCAAAGCCGGGCCAGGAAGCTCACCAGGAGTTTGAAGCCAGCCTGGCTACCCGTGAATGGTGGCGCAGGTCTGTAATCCAACACTTGGGAGGCAGAGGCAAGTGATCACGGCTAGTTTGAGGCCAGCCAGAACATGAAAACATGTTCAGCATCACTGGCAATTAAAGAAATGCAAATGGAAACAACACAGAATCTATCTCACTCCAGAAAGAATAGCCATTATCAAGAAATTAAGTTAGCTTGGGAGGCTGAGGCAGGAAGATTGTTGTGAGTTT
>NW_004955491.1:5523968-5539633 GCF_000276665.1 Chinchilla lanigera | reverse complement strand
CTCAAAAAGACCAAAAAAAAGGAAAGAAAAGTAAAACTAAGCGAGGCATAGTGAGCCATGCCTATAATCCTAGCACTCAGGAGGCTGAAGCAGGAGGACCAGTAGTGGAGTTCAAGGTTCACCTGGGCTACATAGTGAGATCAAGGTCAGCCGGAACTATACAGTGAGACCCTGTCTCACAAGCAAACAGAAAAATGAAAGAAATTTCATTTGACTCAGTTCCCCTCTTCTAGGTATCTTTCTGAAAATGTTAAAAACATCATCACAGTGGCCCATGCATACCCATGTTCACACTAGCACAACTCATAGTAGCTGGAAGCAGCAGATGAGTGGATACAATATGTGGTATTTATTCGCAGTGGAACACTACTCTGCCATAAAGAAGGACAAACTTGAGTCACTTGCGAAAAATGGAAGTGCCTGGAACCATAATGCTAAGTGAAATCAACCAGACACGTAAGCTTAACTATCACACGGGGGCAGAGTTTTAAAGAAGAAAAAAAAAAAAATCAAGAAAATATGAGAAACAAAATATAAAGAGTAAAATAAAAGACATGTAACAGGAAACAGGGAGATAGATCTGCAAATGGGAAGGGGAGCAAGAGATGGGGGGGTCATAAAAAGAATTAAGATGTGTTATGCGCATGTCCCAACTCCCCAAGATGAATGTAATCATGTTTTTTTGTTTGTTTTGGTACCAGGAATTGAACTCAGGACCTGCTTGTGACGCAGGCATGATTCTGCTGAGCTATATTCCTGGCCCGAATGAATGTAATCATTGTGTGCTACAAATGTGTACTAATAAAAAAAAAAAGAATTAAGAAGATAGGATAGGGGCCAGGGATATAGCTCAGTGGTGTAAGCGCCTGCCTGGCAAGCACAAGGTCCTGAGTTCGATTTCCGGTACCAAAGGAAAAAAAGAAAGAAAATAGAAAAGGGCTGGGGATGTACTCCAGTGCAAAGGCCCTGGGTTCAATCACCAGGACTAAAATAAGTAATAAATAAGCCAGATAGAAAACTGTGGGCTGGGAGTGGCTCGGCCGTAGAGCACTTGTGTAGCATTCCTGAGGCCTGGGGTTCCACACCCAGCACTGCAGTCGGGGGTGGGGAGTGAATCACAAGGGCCTATGGGCGGGCAAGGCAGGCAAATGAGAAACTACACACATCACACACTGCAATAAAGACAAAACGGCGCAGTGGCTGCCCATCTCTGGTTAGTGTCATGGATTTTTCCCGCTTTTTATATATTGCTCTGTAGCATTATTTCACTGTTTTCTAAAATTCTTGTAGAGGGTTCATTGCCTTTGTAAAAAGAAACAAAAGAAATGGAAGCAGGTTCCATGTCAGAACAAAGGAGGAGGGTTCTGGGTAGGCAATCTCTACATTTAATCAATCTTAATAAATTTTATTGTAGGGTGTGTGTGTTTGTTTGTGTTAGACAGGTTGTTGCTCACTATGTAGTTCAAACTGACTTTGAACTCATTATATAGCCAAGGCCGGCCTCAAACTCATGATGATCCTTCTGCCTCAGCCTCTTGAAGGACTGATTACAGGTATGCACCACCACGCCCGACTTATTGCAGGACTTGAAAACACATCACACCACACTCAGAAAGCCGCTCTCGGGCCACAGGCCCTTTTTTGCCCTTAATGCAGTTGTTTCCTGGACAAGTTTCACCCCACACACATACACAATAGGGCCTAGCTGCCAGTATGCCACAAAGCTGCCCCAGCCCAGGGCATCTGGGGCCAGCTGCTTACTGGATGTGCAGCTTCAAGTGGCTTTATAAAATGTCATAGTGTGATGTCCCATCCATTATCCAATCCAGTGGGGGCAGGCAAGACGGTATCAATCCCGTGTCCTGTGTATCCTTTCCCGTCAGGGATGTTCCCAAAGGAGGAGGACGGCTGGGTTCAAAGGCGCGGAACCTGTTCCAGTTACTGGGGAACCCGCTTCATTCATTCCCGTTCACCCACAGCAGCACAGAGAAGGCTGCTTGCCATCACCCGGGCACCGGAAGTGACCTGCCCGCTGCTATGGCCGTGTGCGGACCTGCCTCTGGATTCTCTGGTCCTCTCCGTCAAGGTTTTTAACATCTGCTAAACAACTTGCGGAGCGCTCTGCCTAACAGACGCGGCAACCACTTATCTGGCACATGTACGCAGAAAGACACAGGAATGTAATTAAACCTGCTAATTTCCTAATGGTTCTAACACCTGCACAACAGCAACAACACAAATCCACGAGGCAAGAGTGACACCGAAAAGGGGGGTGGAAGCCACAGTCTGGCGGCAGAGCGCCGGGATCACAACACCACTTTTGACAATGGCAATGTCACCAGTGACATAGGCAAGGACCACGGAAGCCTGGGAAAGCCACTGGGGAGACAGGGGGCACCTCATTTTAGATGTGGAGGTGTCACCCCCCCAAGGCTGCTCACTAAGGAAATGAGCCCTCCCAATAGGCGGACCCAGTCCCTGTGACTGTCCAGTCGGTGTCCCAGAGCCCGGGGGGGGGGGCTTCTGCTGCTGAGCCTTGAGACCACATGGCAGCTCATGGGCAGCAATCAGACGGTGCAGAGAGGCAATCACGCCAAGTGGCAGAATTCACAGGCCACCTGCATGCAGCCCTTGCGCAGAACACTGCCCTGGACACCTGAGAAAATCTGTGTGACATGGAAAACAGCATCAGGAGGGCTCCTGACCCATCCTGCATCCAGCCTCATTTGGAAAAACAAGACTATAAGACAGTTCTAGGGGCTGGGGATTTAGCTCAGCGGCAAAGCGCCTGCCTGGCAAGCGCAAGGTCGTGAGTTCGGTTCCCGGTACCGGAGAAAAACCAAAAAAGTTCGGTTCCCGGTACCGGAGAAAAACCAAAAAAAAAAAAAAAAAAAAAAAGACAGTTCTAACCAGGCACGGTGTCACATGCCTGTAATCCCAGCACTAGGAGGCTGAGACAGGAGGATCAACACAAGTTTGAAGCCAGCCTGGGTTATAAAGTGAGTTCAAGGCCAGCCTGAACTGGGATACAGCTTAGCAGCGCAGCACCTGCCTGGCAAATGTAAGGTCCTGAGTTCGATTACTGGTACCCCCCACCCCCGCAAAAGACAGTTCTAGGCATCACTGGGGAAATCTGATTACGGGTCAGCTATGAGACACTATCAGAGAAGTGTGGCTGGCATTATAGTGATACAGAGGCCCTCCCTGTCTGGAGGAGATCATGCTGCAGAGTTGGGGAAAGGACCCTCATGCCCACTACTGCCAGGAAAAGCAGGAGACAGAAGGCCAGGCACGGTGGTACACACCTATAATCCCAGCAGTTTGGAAGGCTGAGGCAGGAGGACTGCAAGTTCAAGCAATTTAGCAGCTCAGTGAGACCCTGTCTCAAAAACAAAAAATAAAAATGGGCTGAGAATGTAGCTCCGTGTGATGGTCCTGGGTTCAAACCTGAGTACCAGAAAAAAAGTCCCCCTGTTCTTGCTGCTCCTTCTGTGACAGCACAGTGGGTCCTGCCGCTCCAGCTCAGAGCCCTGAGACTCCGTCACCGCAGCACGAGCTGTCAATCTTGTGACATCTGCAGCACAAACAAAGTGCTAGAGTGTGGGGTGGCACCTCTGCATAGTTTAAAAACACACGCGCCAGCAATTCTCATAATAAGATCACTCGTCCCGGAAGAGTGTCTGGTGGTGCCTGTGAAGGCAATAGGCCATCCCTGCACCCTGGGGTCATTCCTGCACCCTGGGGTCATCCCTGCACCCCGGGCGTCTCTGCATCCCGGCCAGCACGAGGCTTCTGCCGCCAGCCCTCGGGCTCTCCAGGGTGAGCCTGCACAACTGCTCCTGGGTATCAGCTCACAGTGCTGTGCCCTCCACCTCCAGCCTCCTGCTCAGAGCAAGCGGCCGCTCCTTGAGTTGCACCCACACGGCCCCCGGCGGCCAGGCATACTGTCACTTGTACCTCCACTTGTGGAGGAAACAGATTCTACCGCTGATCCGCTTGGGGGCACCTTGGAAGAAATGGCTGTGGCACCGCTATCCCCAGGTTCTGATCCCTCACCCCTGCCTACCCCAGAAGCAGAGACACAGGACGGGGTTCTCTGACACGGCAGGGAAATGACTCTTCCCAGTCTCCCCGCCTGCCCACTGCGCCCCTGAACTCAGCCTGCTTTGGGTCTCCTCTGGAGTCCAAGTCGGGCTGTCATGTGCTTTTTTGTCTTTTTCTCTTTTTTGAGACCGGGTCTCCGTCTGTAGCCCGGCTAGCCTTGAACTCACAGGGGTCCCGCTGCTTCAGGCTCCTGAGTGCTGGGATTATAGGTGTGGGCCACCGTCACAAGCTCAGGCTGCATCTCTGACCCAGCGCGGGCACAGAAGGCTCTTCGGTGGCTCAGGTACCCACTGACCCAGGGCCAGCACTGGGTAGGGTCCCTGGGAGCAGCCTGGGCAGCTGTCACAGGCACGGGCCTTGGGATCCAGCAGGGACGCGGCAAGACATGCACATGGGACACGTGACTCGGGTTGGCCACAGAGGGCACCTGCTGCTCCAGGCCACCTGAGGGGTCAGGCAGGGCAGGCTGGGGGGTACTGAAGGTGGGCAGGGTGGAGCGGAGGTCTACCCGAGGGCCACAGGTGGCCCGGGGAGGACAGGGCACTGGCGTCAGGGACCGGGCCTGGAAATGAGAGGCCACAGCAGCCAAAGACAAGCCAAGTGTACCCAGCTTCCCAAGGAAACCCAGACAGGCTCAGCCCATGAGGGCACAACCATCACACGCGGAGGGGACAGTGACGTGCGTCTAGTGGGCCGCTGCCTGGCTCAGGGCAGTAGGGAGCAGACCTAGGAAAGGGCTCCTCTCTCACCAGCACCTTCTAGGCCGCCACGGTCCACAGCTGGCCAGAGGTGACACGGAAAGCTGCTACCACAAGTGCAGAATGGTGTCTCCTCAAAACAGCAGCGAGGCTGGGGTGAATGTAGGCTGAACAAGATATCAGTTCATCACCTGCAAGCTGGACCACAGGAGACCTTGGATGTCCCGTGTGAGATGTCCGAAGACACACTCAGGGTGGACGACCCCCAGCCCAGCCCTCCGAGAGTTCTCTTTGGCCCCCGGGCAGAGACTCGGGTCCTTCTGAGGTTAACAAGTGAATATTAGCCAGGTGTGGTGGCACACACCTGTAATCCCAGCACCTGGGAGGCTGAGGCAGGAGGATTCCCATGCATTTGAGGCCAGCCTGAACCACACAGTGAGACCTCAAAAACCAGGATGCTTAGACTAGGTGTGGTCTGTGATCACCCCATCTTTGAGGTTGGGGGTTCTTATTTCACAGCCTGGAATGGGGCTGAGATACAGATGGGCTGATGGGGCCTGCTTATGTGCTGTGTGTTCCCAAAGTGGGTAGGAGTTTGCAGACTTCCGCCCGATACACGTCATGCAGTACACGTTACAGACAGGGCACAAGCAAAAGCCCTGACCAAAACAGCCCTCACCAAAGATGCCAGGATGGAGTGGGGCCGCATGCCTGCGCCTCTGGGCCACCCCCGAACAGGTGCCACAATGCCAACAGGGGACCCGCCCCACTGTCCTGCAACCCAGCACCCTTCAGTCTCCTGCAAGGGGGCCAACTGGCTCCCCATCACCCCTCCTGGGGGTAGAACCTCGTGAATCTCGGTTCCCACATTGCAAGCACGAAAAGCCTGAACATCAACAGACTCTATGTTGTAACGCTCTTTGTTGAATGACAACGAACGTGGCATACTATTTATAAATTTTCTTTTCTTGGTTTTTGTTTTGTTTTGTTATTGGTGAGACAGGATCTCGATATGTAGTTCGCCTAGCCTGCAGCTCATTATGTACCCCAAACTGGCCTCAAACTTTTGGTGATCCTCCTGCCTCAGCCACCTGAGTGCTTGTATCACCAGCATGTACTACCACACCCAACTACAAATTTCCAATTCAAGTCTTTAAAAGGATAAATCAAAAAGCATATACTAGGGACAGGGATATAGCTCAGTGGCATAAGTGCTTGCCTGGCAAGCGCAAAGTCCAGTATCAAAAAAAAAAAAAAAAAAGCATATACTAGCCAGGCATGGTGGTGCATGCCCCTAATCCCAACTACTCAGGAGGATACAACAGGAGGTTCAAAAGTTCAAGGCCAGGGGCTGGGGATTTAGCTCAGCGGCAAAAGCGCCTGCCTGGCAAGCGCAAGGTCGTGAGTTCGGTTCCCGATACCGGAGAAAAACCGAAAAACCAAAAGTTCAAGGCCAGCCTGTACAATTTAGCAAGACCATCTCAGAAAAAGAGAGAGAGGAAGACGGAGAGGGGGGAGAGAGAGAGAGAGGAGAGGAGAAAAAGAGAGGAAGAGAGGGAAAGGAAGGAAGAGGAGGAAGGAACGGGAAGAAGGAAAGAGGAAGGGAGGGATTGGAGATACAGCTCAATGGTAGAGTGCCTACCTAGCTTGTGTGGAGGCCCTGGGGTTCCATCCAGTACACAGATCAAGGGGACATACTTATATAATTGTTTTACAACTACCAAGAATTCTTTTGTTGCCAACCTGAGGAAGAATCCTAGAGATAAACACAGTGGCGTTTGTCTTTGGGTTTTTTTTTTCCGGATGGGATTCAAACTCAGGGCCTCAGACTTGCCCGGCAGGTGCTGTGCGGCTGAGCTACATCCCTGCTCTAACACAGTGGAGTTTGAAGACTCAGTATAGAAGAAAAGGATATAAAACCTATCTCATTTTTATAGAAATTAACGTTAAAATGAGAGCATCTGGGGTATGTCGGGTTAAACGCAGTATTAAGATGAAGTATACTTTTCTTTTTTTTTTGGAGACAGTGTCTTGCTATGCAGCCCAGGCTGGCCTCGCACCTGTGGGACTCCCCCACACACACCTGGCTCACTTCTTTTCCCGGTAACACCGCTCCAACATGGCTATCTGAAAATCTGAATTCGTACAGGTGATTCGAGCAAGTCTACCAGACAGCGCTAGGTCAGAGAACACAGATGTCCAGGTGCAGACACGGCAGACCCTTGTGGCCACCCAAGGTCCCTGGGGTCTGGCTCATCACTGGAACCTCAGTACCAACTCGCCAAGGCTGCTGGGTCTGGCTAGGTGGCCCCAGTGTACCCCACACTCTGCCCTCACACTGGGGCTCAGACACAGCCACGGGACCTCCGGGAGGTCCCCACTTGTCATACCCATGCAGGGGGTGATGACACCCAGTCTGAGGTATCCCCAAGACCTGAGTACATTTGCTTATCTGAGTCTTATACCTACACTGCTACCAGGTGCCAGTTATCCTCATTTTACCAAGAACAGGGCCAAGAGAGACTTAAAGGGTTCTCCCAGTCCACCCAAGGTCACGCGGCCCCACAGCAGTAGGTCTGGGATGCTAACCTGGGGAGCCTGCATCCAGAGCAGCAGTCTGGTTGTTGTTGTTATCGTTTTGTTTTTGTTTTTGTTTTTGTTTTTGTTTTTGTTTGGTGGTACCAGCTGAGCTACACTCCCAGCCCATTTTTTAAATTTTTTTTTTACTTTGAGACAGTCTTACTAAATTGCAGCCATGGCTGAAACTCACATTCCTCCTGCCTCAGCCTCCTGAGTGCCGGGACTACCACCGTGAACCACCCAACAAGGCTCGGAGCAAGATTCTTACTCCTACCCTGTAGGATCCAACCATCACTTCCCCTAGCGTTAAAACAGTCTACGAAGGGCCGGGGATATAGCTCAGCAGCACAACTCCTGCCTGGCAAGCACAAGGTCGTGAGTTCGATTCCCGGTGCTTAAAAAAAACCAAAAACCAAAAAACAGTCTACGAAGCAAAGAGGCTTTGGCAAAATGGGATTCTGCCAAATCCTCACAACTCTTCCCAAATAGAGGCAGCAGGACTTTCCCTTAGGGTCTGTTTAACTAAAAGCCTGTCAGGCAGGGTCTGGGGATTTAGCTCAGCGGAACAGCGCCTGCCTGGCAAGCGCAAGGTCGTGAGTTCAATTCCCAGTACCAGGAAAAAAAAATAAAAAATAAAAGCCTGTCAGGCAGTGGCACAAGGCTATGGTCCCAGCACTCGGGAAGCCCAGGTTTTATAGTGAGGTCAAGGCCCGCCTGAACTACATGAGGAGATGCTGGGGGTAGAACCTCGTGAATCAAAAACAAACAAACAGCAAAACCCTCCAGGCAGAGAAGCAAGGTTCATGTCCCTGGACGTGACCTGGACGTGCCCAGGCAGAGAATGCATAGGAGCCTTGCAGGCAGCCCTGAGCGGGTCTGGGTCTCCCCAGGAAACTGTCCTTGTGCCAGGCTCTTACCCTACCCTGAAAGCTTGGGTTCGGGTTTGCAAGCCACCAGGAAGTCCCGCAAGCAAGCATACCAGCAGGGCTGCTCAGAGGGGCCTGCTGGGAAGAAAGGAAGAGAAAACCCAGCACTAACAGCACAGAGGCACCAAAGGACCGCCATCTGGGACCTTGTGGCCCTGCGGCACGCCCCGAGGGCAGGTCTGTGGCTCACTCAATGGGGCCAGAGTGCTAAGAGAGACCAAGACGGGCCCTGCTGCCCAGGAAGTGTAAAGATCCATGACTTAGAAAAACCTGTATTAAAAGCCTAAAGTTATATTAAACTGAATCAGAGAAAGAATAACAAGACGTGCACCTGGGTGTGGTGGTGACACCTGTAATCCCAGCACTTGGAGGGTGATGCAGGAGGATAACAGAAAGTTCAAGGGCAGCCTGAACTACATAGTGAGAGCCTGTCTAAAAAAAAAAAAAAAAAAAAAAAGTAACAAACCAAGAAGAAAAGGAGTAGAGTTAAATGAACACCTTCTTTGGGCACTGGTGGGGCTTGCCAGGGCCTTGCATATGCTAGGCAAGTGCTCTACCCATGAGCTACGCTCCCCAGCCCAAGAAAACATCTTTAATGATGATTCTCACTAGTAAGGTAAATCAAATACCTGAATAACTACACAAATAGTAGTCAATATAGCACAAGGTAAAACAACAAGGAAAGCCACTTAATCCTTTTTTTGCTTGAGACAGGGTCTCACTATGCAGCTGAGACTAGCCTCCAACTCACTGCAACCCTCCTGCCTCAGCTTCCTGAGTCCTTGGATTACAGCTATGCACCATCATACCTGCCTGCTTTCTTTTTGCTTCCCTGCCAGGAAAGCAGGGCAGGGAACAGGCTATCTCTACCCCTGGGACTCAGAATGGCGGCAAAAGTCCTAAAAGCGGGTAAACTATAGTCTTACCATTTTCTTCTGGGAATGCGTCCAAAGGAAATGATCAGACAAATGCGCGAGAAGGTAGGTAATAAACAGTGTGCCCCTACTATAAATGGGGACTGCGGCCTCTGGGAACAAGGAGTAGCAGTCAACACGCACTGCTGGGGCACCAGGCACTGTTCTGGTTGATCCTGGGTACAACCAAGTAGGGAGACTGAGGCAGGCACCATCTTCCCCCTTCACAAGCTCTCCTGCAGTGATGAGGTTCCCAAAGGCTCTGAGAGAAAGCCCCAGAAAACCAAGGCTAAATTACTTCCAAATATTCCAACCAAACCCAGCCTGGTGACACAAGCCTGTAATCTCAGCACTCTGAAGGCTGAGGCAGGAGGGTTATACAAATTTGAGGCCATCCTGGGCTACACTATGAGGTCAACGCCAGCCTGAACTACATAGCGAGACCCTGTCTCCAAACAAAACAAAACAAAACAAAACACCCCAGCTCTGCCGTGAAACACCAAGACTACGAAACTGATCAGACGGGTTGGCGGGGAAAGATGCATTAGAAGGAAGCAGAGCAGCGCCCTCCAGCAGGAGGGCCCACGTTTCTTCCTCTTCCTTCTTATCTGACTTGGTTACAACAAACAAAGGTGTCCTGACTTAATACACACTTAGATTAAATGCTTCAGGGATGTATCTTACAGTACTTCCAGGGCAAACGTACGCACTGGTGCTCCATCCTTGCATGGTCAGGAGTGACAGCCCCAAGGGCCACCGTTCGGGAGGGTTTTAAGACACCCGGAAGAAAAGTATAACAGGGAAAAGGAGCCCTGATTCACCCTAGGTTATATTCTAAGTTCCCATGAGTTAAACCAGAGAGGGTGGCTTGATTCTCAAAAGCCTTCCTTGCAAGCCACCTATGCGAGGCTGACCCTGTACCCACCTGGCCAAACCATCCCTAGTCCATCAGATCTGGGCAGTGGTGCCTGACCTGGCATCGGAGCACCAGGCAAAATCCCCGGCTCTGCGGCTCACTGCGTGGCCTCAGGAAGGTCCTTGGAGGCCTAGATTATGTCAGGTGCGAGATGAAGAGGATACTTGCCAACCTAAAATAGAACCTCCTCTGCGACGCTAGGTGGGGAGCAGCTAGGTGGGGAGCAGCGGCGCCTCGGACGGAGGGCTCCTTCCCGCCGGCGGATGGAAGCGCTAGTGAACCTTGCCCCTGCCCGATGCCCCATCCCCGCCCTCTCCACCTCCAGCCCCGGCTGTGCAAGCTGGCCCTCGCCCTGTGCCTGGTGGTGGAGGGCAACTGGCAGCAGGAGGAAAACGACATGGACTAAGCCAACTTTGAACCACCTGCACAGCACAGAGGGAGCACAGCAAAGTGGGGCAGAGCTCAAGCAGTGCTGGGGGGGGTCTCCCCCAAGCCCCAGGGGTCCCAGGCGACGCCTGCTTTCCAAGAAGAGCAAAGCTCCTGCCACAGCTGCTCCAGATGTGCGCTGACAGCTGGTGGGGGCTCACTGGCAGGGGGCTCCCAGGTGCAAATGCACGGTGCACACGCTGAGCTCCGTCAGGTGCAGCCTGTCCTATCCCCCACCCCATCCTGCCAAGCCCTCCCAGGACCCCCATGTCCTGATGGGGGGAGCAGCAGCCCTGTGGTTTCTTGGAAGATAAAAGTGAATAAAAATGAATACAGCAGAGGGCATTCAAAACTCCTCCCCCAGCTCCTGCCCCCTGCACCTGCCTGTCCTCTGCACACACTGAGCTGTCCCACTTGCTGTGCTCTGCGCACCTGGCTGTGTTTTCACATCCTCCCCTCCTGCCTTGCAGCCCTGGTACCTGGGGACTCGGACTGCTTCACGGCGGCGGGTCTCCCCGGTCAGTGAGGTAGGGTGAATGGAATGAGGGAGGTTTTCTACCCCGATGGCCCCCAGGATATGCAACCTGAGATAAGCTGGAGCCACCAGCCCATCTCCACCTCCTCCGACCCGACCCCGAGGGCAGGGAACCTGGTAAGCTTTTCCAGGCCTCTGAGCTTTGCCCTGAAACTCGGGCTTTACTGCCACCACTCCCAGTGCCCCGGCACCTCCGGCTGGCTGAGCCCAACCCAGCCCCTCCTCGGTCTCCATCCCCCTCCTGGCCCTTTGTTCTCCAGCTCTCTGTGCCACCAGATGCAACTGGGCCACACAGTAGGAGCTAAATAAATGGATCTGGAACGAAGGCAGCTTCCCCTGCCTACCAGCACCCACATGGCTCTCTGCTTTCAGAATTCCTAGAACGCTCACGTACCAAGTCCTACACAAGCAGCCACGCCTCCAGCAGGCACTGGTCCTGAGCAGCTAACTACGGAGTGGCCCCAAAAGTGACAGGTGTAGAGCCTGGCCCACCCCAGACCTCCCCAGTAGGGGCCCTTGGGGGTTGTCGGGCCTGGGCGGAGCACACGGCAGCAGGTCCTACAGGGAAGGCTCGTGGTAAGCTGGACAAGTTAGCTCAGGAGACCTTTTCTGTCTCCAACAAGCCAGTGTGCTGGCACAAGCCTGTACTCCCAGCACTCAGGAGGCTGAGGCAGGAGGGTTGCTGGGAGTTCCAGGTCAGCTTGAACCAGACAGCAAGACCCCCTCAAAAAACCAAAATAATCTTAAAAATAGACCCATCATCCTTATCCATTCTCCATCACAGGGATGTTGTAGGACAAGTCAGAGAACATTTAAGAAATGCAGGGCAGAGTGCAACACTCCAGGGAGGAGCTGGGGGGCTGGCCAGGAGGGGGAGTGAGCACCGAGTCTGGATGGAACCCCTTCCTATCCCCCCTGGGGTCCCCCAGTACAACTGCCCCCAGGTCATGCCCCTTTCCTGCCTAGGCCAAAAAAAGCCTCCATCCCTTTAGGCCTGAGTGAGGCGGAGACACAGTCCGTGGGGCTGGCTAGAGTGCACACAGGAACTTCACTCGCTTAAAACAAAAACACACAAACTCTAGGGGGAAACAAAGGGGAAACTGAACTAGTCATCCGCTGACACAGCCCCGTTCCAGAAACACAATGGTGGCCATGTGGCACGCACACGCAGTCAGGGTCCCCTTCCAGGCCCGAAGCCTGGGCCGGAAACGCAAGCCCAGGCTGCAGGCTCTTCCTGCCTTCGATGCCCTGGGCAGAGCTCCCCACGCCCACACCCGCGGGGACCTTGGGGGTGCTCCTTCCAACAGCGTCTCCAGACGCCTGGCTGGCTTAGCCCAGTGTCCCCAGCCTGGACCACAGCCCCAGTTCCCCCATGCCCCTCTTTCTAGGACACAGCCTGGAGACCCACACAAGCTGGGGGAATTCCTTCCTCTTCCTCGGGGTGAGACAGTACGGAGGGAAAGTAAGGCACTGGGCTCTCCTCAGCTGTGTCTGCTTGGATCCCTCCTTTCTCCGATCCCGTGTCATTGTCCCCCTCCACCACGACATGGGACGGCTCTGAGGTCCATCCGCCTGCACTGGCTCCTGAGCCTAAGTTTCTTCTTAGAATGGAGCAAAACTGTCTGTCCATTCCCAAGTCCTGCGCCGAAACACAGGAAAGCCATAGCCCCCGCCTGCTTCTTCCTGCCTTGGGAGGGGGCTGGGGGACTGAGAAAGCAGAGAGGATGTGACAGGAGCTGAGGTACCCACTAAGCTACCTCAGTGCCAGGTGTCCTCATGGCCACCTGAAGCTGGGGCAAATAAACCCTCCACAAAGCATTAATGGGACCAAGGCGAGGCCTCTGGTACACTCTGAAGTATCCTGCTTTCTGTGAAGAGCCTCAGCCCTCAAGGAAGGACAAGGCCCCTAGTTGGTTTTACGTAAAGACCAGCCAGGGACTGCTGGTGGCAGTGGCAGGAAGCTCAGCCCAGGAGAGGAATCACAGCCACACACCGAGGAGCTGCTGTCTCCCCGCTCCAAGAAAGGTGGGGATGCTGCCTGGCAGGACAGAGCAATATGGTTCAGCAGATGGAGAGAGTTCTACAGCAGGAAGCATACAGGGCCGAACCTGGAGGAGTCTGGGGGTTTTTTTGAAGCCTGCCTACAGCAGAAAAGCTAGGGCAACAGAAGTGAGGAGGCCATGGGGTTGGGGTAACAAAGATGGGTACCTGGAGAGGCCAGGAGAAAGGGAGAGGAGGAAGGAGCCAGAGGTCTCCCCAGAAAGCAGGGCACCAGGCATGGGGAGGGGACTGAAGGGTGGGGAGCAGCTGGGTCGGTCTGGTGACAATGAGACATCGGGTCCTAGGATTTTGAGATGGTAATAGGAAGCTTCCAGCCTAAGCAGATGGAACAGTGGGGTTATTTCCAAACCACAATGGGGAAGTTGGTCATAGGGGAGGGCCCTAGGGAGGGAAATTCTGCCTGTCTTGTTGAATTTAAGATGGAGGATTTCTTTTTTTTAAAGTGCATTCCTGGATCATGGCCTTCTCAGCCCAGAAGCTGTCCAACCAAACACCTCTGGCCCCAGGTAGGGCCACTGCTCAGGAAGGTGGAGCGGTGGGATGTAGGGCCGCTAGCCTGGCCTCTCCCTGCTGTGGGGAGAGGACCCTCCCCACGGAGCCTGGCTGTTCATCCTCTCTCCACCTCCCAAAGGGCTGGGGAAGTCATCCTGAAGTTGACGTTCCACCATGCAACCAGGCGTGGTGACACACACCTGTAATCCCAGCACTCAGGCTGAGGCAGGAGGATCGCCTGAGCTCCAGGCCAGCCTGGGGTACATAGTGAGTTCAAGGCCAGCCTGAACTACCTCCCCAGATCCTGTCTCAAAAAAAAAAAAAAGAAGTTCCTTCCTGCAGTTGATTAAGAACTTTGTCCTTCCTCCAGGGAACCCCTAAACTGGGGAAAGCATTCTCCCCTCCCAGCTGCTTCAGATCTACGAGGAAAAATTGGTCATCTCCTTTCTTTGGGGCTCTGGGCTTGCACAAATACCATCTTCCTGTCCCTAGCCACAGCAGTGATTCAGGCCATTTACTCGGATCCATGTTAATGAGGTTTTTTTTTTTTTTTTTGTCACCTAATTAGTTCAGAGTGAACTCAGCCTGGAGAGGGAAGACACAGGAGCAGGCTGGGAAAAGGACCTAGGGAAGCAGAGTGAAAGGATGCTACAACAAAGGGTAGGGCTTAGCTCTAAATGGGGCTCTCTGATCCACTCCCAAAAGATCCAGTACTCTTTCCCCAGCTATGGGAACCTCTAAAAGCAAAAAGAGAGGGTTCAGGGGCAGGAGCCCCCAGAGCCTCACTCAAGCAGATGCAGATGGGAATGGGGCGCTAACTGCAAGACCAAGTAGTGGACAGGCCCCCGCCCATAAGCCCGTGTCACCAGCAACCAGCCGTGGCTCTCTCCCATGACGCCGAAGGCCGATCCCACCACCTGCTGGTGGGCGTCCCCTTCAAACCGAGTTGGAGGCGCAAGCAGATGGCCCAGGGTGAGGCTCATCTGCCCCAGCTCGCTGGAAGGTCACCATGCTGCTAGGGTGCCTGTAGCACGGCAGCCCCCTACACACATCAGAGTTCGTGGGGCATCTGGCAGTAGCCACAAGTCCAGGGCTCAAAAGCCCACAGAAAGGAGCGCCGGGCACAGCAGTGGCCTAGGGTTTCCGGTTCCCGACGCCAGACGCAGCCTCCCTGGAGGTCAGTTGCTAGCAGCCCCGCGCATGCCTCACGAGCGAGGCGACGCGGATGCCCTGTGCTTGGGGACCCGGCCCAGGGCCCTGTGGACCAGCCGACGACTCCCACGCGGTCGCGGCGCCCCAGCCCCGCGCCAGGCCCTGCCCGCGCCCCTCGAACCGTGGGGTGGTGCGTCGCGAGAGGACGCCGAGTCTGGGAAGGCTGCCATCCACTAACGGAGGCTCCGATCGCCCGCCGCACCACAGGGCAACAGCTAGGGAGCCCCCGGAGCCTCGGCCCCACCTCTCGCCACCCCGCAAGGCCCTCGCTCCCCAGCCTCCCCAGCCATGCCTCACCACACTTGGCTCCGGGCCCCAGAACCTCTGCGACTCCGGGGACAGCTGTCCCAGGAGCAACACCACCCTTGCACAATGGGGCACGACCCGTAGAAAACATCCCATGGTGCTTGATCAAACCCCCCCTACCCAAAGTGTCCCTAGACCAGATATGGCGAGGCCTGGATGCGGGCTCTGCAGCGTCCCGAAAACCGCGTGGCCCGGACCTCGGGCGCGCGAAGACACCCCCGCGGCGGGCAGCGAGGCCCGGCCGGCGCTGGAGAGTCCACCGCGCCCCAGCATCGGCGGCCCCCGGCTCCGCTCACCCTCGATGGAGATGACGTGCTCCCGGATCTGGTTCTGCAGCGCCAAATCCTCGATGCGCTCGATCAGGTCGTAGATGGCGTAGATGTTGGGATGCACTGACTCGAAGCGCTGGATCTCGGCGCGGATGGCCGCGGAGTTGGAGAGCGCGAACTGCTGGGGCGGCCCGCCGGCCAGCTGCTGCGAAGGGCCGCCGCCCCC
>NW_004955491.1:5518192-5523376 GCF_000276665.1 Chinchilla lanigera | reverse complement strand
TGCCCGTCCCCTCCCACCCGGCCCCTCCCACTCGGCCTCGGCCCTTCCGCTCTGTCGCCGCCCGCTGCCCCGCCGCCGCTGCCAGTGCCACCCGCTTGGGGACACAGCTGCCCGGGCCCCCTCCGGGGTCTGCGGACGGCTTGCCCTCCCCGCGCTGGCCTGCGTGAGAGGTTTCCGATCTCTGCGCACGTCCGAATGGTGCCCTGCGCCTGGGGTTGCTGATTGACGCGGCTGATTGCCCAAGGAGCCCGGCCGGACTAAACCTCGCTCGCAGTGTCCTGCTTTCAGTGCGGCACGGGCTTCCCTGTCCCCAGGCCCAGAGGTCAGCCCTAGAGAACATCCTGCCGCCCAGGTTCTCTCCGGCTCTCAGCCAGAGTCTCCACGTCTCCACGGCTGGCCACTGCACAGAGGCTGAGATGACTCCCTGCCTATTTCCTTTTTATCCTGAGCGTCATTCGAAAGCTTCTGGAAATGACACTTTAAACAACAGTGCCCCCACTCAGTCTTCTTGTGATCAGCCGCTCCTGAAGGACGCTCTTTGCGAGACAGGGGTGGGAGGGGTCACCGAATGCTGCTGGCCCCACTCGTACATAGAGGAAGAACAAGGAGGAATCAAGTATGTCTTCTCCCATGCTGTCCTTCAAAGACTCACCAGTCACGTGCTCCCATAATTTCCCTCCATCTCACCCCTGTCCGTGCTGCCCTTCCACCCAGGGAGCTCCCGTCAATGCCTGAACTTCTCTGCATCCCCATTGCCAAAGCCCTCTGCTACACATCCCAAGCATAGATTCGCTAAAACCTGCGAGATGTGACCTGTGCAGGGCAGTGGCCCCCGCCAAGAAATCTCCCAGGGCTTTGCCCAGCTATCTTTTAAGTACTGTTGACACATGTCATCATTTGACACACACTTCCATTTCCCAAGCCAAGCATAAGGTTGCCTACTACTCCACTACCTAACTACTCCAGCCCAACTCGGTCTAAAAATTTCTCTTACCTTCCCAAGGACCAGAGGCAAACACTAATCAACGTTTGGGTTTCTACCTGGATGACCTGAAAAAGGATAGCTTTTACTGATTCTGGACTATATCTGCCAATACTGGGTGGACAGAAAACCTGACTCTGCTGTTTTGTAACTGGAAAAGCAACACTCACATCGCTTTAAGATACTTAATGAGGGCTGGGGATATAGCTCAGTGGCATAAGCGCCTGCCTGTCAAGTGCAAGGTCATGAGTTCGATCCCTGGTACTGAAAAAAAAAAAAAAATACTTACTGAGAACTGTCAGTGAAAAACTGCACCAGGTACCAAAATGTACCCGCCTTAGCACGGATAGGCTGTCTACCTGTTTCCTTTATTAGTATATGAGCCACGTGAGGGCAGGGAGAGGGTCTGATAAATCATTGGGTTTCCAGTATCTAGCATAGTGCCAAGCATATAGTATGTGTATATTTAATAAACATAGCCTAAACGAAGGGACATGAGGGAAAGAACTAGAGATACTTTAGCTGTGTACTTTATAAACCTAAACTGACATTCCCAAGCCAACATTTGGGCCACTTGCTCCCACAAACAGACTTGAGCTAGGAGAAGACTAGAGTCTCTTCAATCAAGACTGGCCTGTAAAGCCGGGCATGTGGCGCACGCCTGTAATCCCAGCACTCAGGAGGCTGAGGCAGGAGGATCGTTGCAAGTTCGAGGCCAGCCTGGGCTACAAAGTGAGCTCAAGGCCAGCTTGAACTGCATAGCGAGACCCTATCTCAAAAAGACAAAAAAAAAAAAAAAAAGCAAAAGACTGGCCTGTAAGAACCAGGATGCAAAATTTCTGTGGCTGCAGGAGTCTAAAGGAAGGAAGAAAAATCTACAGAAATTAGTGGTCACAGGCCCTACTAGGATTCACTGTTGTCTACAGAGAAACACTCTTAAGCACCCACTTTCTCAGCCTAGGTTTGGGTGGAGAGAGCACGTGAATACTAAGTAAATATCTACTGAGTGTCACATACTTTGCATAGTTTTCTCACTTATTTAATAAAAGGTCGACTTTCTGTCGGGTGTGATGGCACACACCTTGTAATCCCAGCACTCCAGAAACTGAGGCAGGAAAATGGGACCCTAAGTTTGGGTTACATAGGAAAATGGGACCCTAAGTTTGTAGTCCAGCTTGGACTACATAGTTAGACCTTGTATCAAAAAAAAAAAAAAAAAAAAAAGTCGTTGAACGTCGAATGACTTTCTTACAATTGGCTTATGAACTACGTTTTGGAAAAGAAAAAATTTATGTTCAGGGAGATTTAGTAGAGCATGTGCCTACAGGCACAGCATAAAGGGTTCATAGCGTTTGCTCTGTTCCCTGGTCCACAGTCTTTCACGGTCCTGCGGAGGCTACGAGGGGGCAGAGAGAGGGGACAGCTCCTGGGGGATCGGTGTCGGCGTCCTCAGCTAACTGGTGGTGCAGCCTACGCCTCCTGACCTCTGGGGACCCAGGCTGCCTCTGTCCTCCCCCAACCCCGACATCGGCGGAGGCTGTGATAGGGCCACATGGGCTCCCTGCGTGCATCACTAACATGAATGCTGTGACGTGCTCCCGCTGACGTTGGTGTCTGGAGTGACAGATACTCGGCCGCCGGCGGCAGAGGGGGCGGATCCGCGGCCGCCGGGCTCTCGGCGGGCCAGCACCGCCCCCAAAGCCGCCTGCGCAGTCCGCTCCGCGGTCCGTAGGCGCCGGGAACTGCGCGCGGACTCGGCACGTGGGTGCGCAGGGCGCGAGCAAGCAAGATGGAGGCCAGCCTAGCAGCTTGAGGCTTTGCCTTTCACAGAGGCTGGGAAGAAAGGTCGTCTACGCAGGGGGTGGGTGCGCAGGGCGCGAGGCGGGACCGTGCGGCGGACTACAAGTCCCACAATGCCCCGGGCCGCGGCGGCGGGGAAGGAGCGGAGCCCCAGGTGTCTGCGACCTCGGTGCCTCCCGCCCGGAAGTGCCTAAGGGGCCGCGATGGAGCTGGCGGGGCCGGGAGGTGAGTGCCTGCGCTCGCCCCGCCCCGGGATCGCCCGCGCTCTCCCGCGGCCCGGGGGGGCGGGAAGATGGGAGGGTTATGAGGCGGCGGGGTGGAGAGGGCGCAGCGCGGGTCCCAGACGGAGCCCGGGTCTGGCGGCCGCTGGGCTTGGGCAGGCTCCCGGTAGAGGAGGCGCGGAGTCCGGGCGCCGCGGGGCGGCGTGCGGCCGTTTGTGGGGCCCAGGAAGGGGCGAGCTGGCTGGGTGGTTGCGCGCGGAGATTCCAGGGTGCCCAAGGGCGGAGCTCGACGACTGGTGTGGGGGCAGCTCCGGAGATAAGTCCTTTGTCGCGCGTGGGGTTGGGGTTCACGATGCGGGGGCGGGGCGGGGGAGACCCCATCTCTGCCCCTTGGAGAAACGTGAGTGACCGAACCTTAGATAAGCTGGGAGGGGGAGCGGGTGAAGGAGCGAGTAAACTGGGATGAAGTGGATGAAAGTGTAGGTAAGGGGCGGGGGATGCAGCTCAGCGCCACAGGCGCCTGCCTGCCAAGCGCAAGGTCCTGAGTTCCGTTCCCGTACCAAAAAAAAAAAAAAAAAAAAAAGTGTAGGTAAGCTTGGGGCGAAGTTCGGCGAGGGTTAAATGTAGAAGAGGGGCTGTTTAGAAGGTCCAGGGCCTCCCTGTAGAGACAGGGTTTGGGTGAATTGGGGGGTTGGCTGCCGTGGCTTCGCCGGGCCGGGCTGGCATTGGAGTTCCTGCTGGGGACCCAGGATTTTGTGAGAGTTGAATAATCCCAGTACTTGGGAGGCTGAGGCTGGAGGATCTCCACGAGTTTAAAGCCAGCCTGAACTACGCTGTATGTCAAGACCCTGTCTCAATAATAACAGCAAAAAGACTTCGAGAACTCAGGCTTACAAAGTTAGGACTTGAGATTTGGTGATGGGGAGGGGCACTAAAAGGCAAATTTGGGGGTCAGAGCAGTCTGTCCCCTGGGGTGGGGAAGGCCGCGGAAGAATCAGCGTGGTGCGAGAGTTGAGGTGGGTGGGGTTGGGGGCCCGCTGGGGTTGGGAGGGCTCCGGGCCCGGGAGCCAGCCTCTCACTGTCCTTTCTGCCTCCCTAGCTCGGTAGCACGGCAGGCGAGGCAGGTGCCATGGCCTTGATTGAAGGGGTGGGGGATGAGGTGACCGTGCTCTTCGCGGTGCTCACCTGCCTTCTGGTGCTGGCCCTCGCCTGGGTCTCAACACACACCTCCGAGGGCGCCGATCCCCCGCCCCAGCCCCAGCCGGCACGGACTGCAGCGCCAGCGCGGCCCAGCGAGCCCATGGCAGACCTGGACAGCATCAGAGGCGAGGCACCTGCGGCTGAAACCCCCAGCCTGCGACACAGAGGCCAGGCTGCACAGCCGGAACCCGGCGGCGCCGGAGTGACAGCAGCGCCAGCAGCAGCCGCGGACCCGCCCCAGGAGCCCCTGGTGCTCCGCCTGAAATTCCTCAATGACTCCGAGCAGGTGGCCAGGGCCTGGCCCCACGACACCATCGGCTCCCTGAAGAGGTAAGCGGGCGGGCGGGGAGGGACCGCTAAGGGGCGGGACGGTAGGCAGTGACGACGGAAGGACCTCCCGAGACCCCGGGGGCACCCGGCATTTTCTGTCCCCGGGTCCCAGGCCGCCCCCCAGCGGCCACAGCCTGGGCGGCGAGCGGAGGGCAGGGCAGCGGGGCCGGGCGGGGACCGGGGTTGTCTGAGGCCCGCTCTCTTACCCAGGGCCCTCTCTCCTCAGGACCCAGTTTCCCGGCCGGGAGCAGCAGGTGCGGCTCATCTACCAAGGCCAGCTGCTCGGAGACGACGCGCAGACCCTGGGCAGCCTTCACCTGCCCCCCAACTGCGTGCTGCACTGCCACGTGTCCGCCAGGGCCGGCCCCCCTCGCCCCCCCTGCCCCCCGGGGTCCGAGCCGGGCCCCTCCGGGCTGGAGATCGGCAGCCTGCTGCTGCCCCTGCTGCTGCTGCTGCTGCTGCTGCTCTGGTACTGCCAGATCCAGTACCGGCCCTTCTTCCCGCTGACCGCCACGCTGGGCCTGGCGGGCTTCACCCTGCTGCTCAGCCTCCTGGCCTTCGCCATGTACCGGCCGTAGCGCCTCCGCGGGCCCTGGGCGGCGGGGCCGGCCCGTCCGGACCTCGCTCCCCGCAGCACGGCGGGCGCTGCTG
>NW_004955491.1:5498465-5517319 GCF_000276665.1 Chinchilla lanigera | reverse complement strand
GTCCCGGACATCGCCGGCTCCGCGCCTTCGCAACGCTGCGCGCTCGGGCCCGCGTGCGCCCCGCGGGGTGGGCGCTGGGTTTTCGTTTCCCTGGGGGGGAGACTTAGGCAGAGGTAAAGCCACTTGTCCCCAGGTCACGCGGCTGGTAAGTGGGGCGCCCCGCATGGGACCCCTGACCCGCCCGGCCGCGGAGCCCGCGAGCCGCCCTCCGTGCCCCCGCCGCCTCCAGCGGGAGGGAGGTGATCCGGCCGGCGCATCCTCGGGGCCGCCTGGGTCCCGGGCTGGCTGAGACCACCTACTCCGTGAGGGATCTCAGGCTTTTCTTAACCTCTTGCCGCGCTGGGCCTTGGTCTCTCCCCCCGTGAAATGAGGTAATGCCAGCCCTGCGGCGACTCGGCGTGCGCGGAGCGGCAGAGGAGATGTGCATGTGGATTGCTTTGCCGAGCACCTCCGAGGAGCAGGATTGCTGTTCCCGGGAGCAGGGCGGGGAAGAGGGGCGGGGTGGGGAGCGGGACCAGAGCAGGCACAGAGGTTACGCTGACCCCGAGCCCCACCTAACGGGGAGTGAGGTAGGAGTGGATAGCAAGGTTGCTCCTCTTTGGACGAAACCTCACTCCCCTTTCTGGGCTGCCCCTCAGGGTCTCCATCACCCAGCCGCGTGCTCCGAGTCCTGCTCCCTGCGCAGGCCTCCCCTGCTCGCTTGTCTGGCCTGCTGCTGGTCCCGCCAGTACAGCCCTGCTGTTTGGGGCCCAGCAAGTGGGGGGAGCGGCCCCTTGGAGGAAGTCCCCATGCAGGCCCTGTGCAAGGACTGCAGCGGCTTCTGGAACAGGCGAAGAGTCCTGGGGAGCTGCTGCGCTGGCTGGGTCAGAACCCCACCAAGGTGCGCGCCCACCACTACCCTGCGGCGCTTCGGCGGCTGGGCCAGCTCTTGGTGTCTCAGCCTCGGCCCCCGCCGGTGGAGCAGGCCACCCTGCAGGACTTAAGTCAGCTCATCCTCCGAAACTGCCCCTCCTTTGACATTCACACCATCCACGCGTGTCTGCACCTTGCAGTCCTACTTGGTGAGGAAAGCGGCTGGGGGTGCGGGTGTCCAGGGAAGAGTAAAGAGTAGAGAACAGTAGAGGACCCCAGGCTGCTGACAGTCAGCCTTCCGGGCTTTTGCCCAGGAGTGGCACATGCCCAGGTACACTCACTGCTGCCCCTCCTATACGCACTGCAGAACCATGAGCCAAACAGCGCAGCGTTCGTTCCATCTTGCTAGGGTGCCACCCCAAGTTCCTTCGCACTGCTCTAGAGAGCCACTGCACTTGCTCACAAGTGGCATGAGACCACAGCCTGCTTGCCATCTTTGTATACACCTTTCCCCCACCAAGGACTCAACACTTCATGTTCACATGATGTTTATATGTCCCCAGTGCTTCCACTTGGACACTTAACCGCTCAGGAAACAGGAGAGGGAGACTCCCGTACCCCACCGCTAGAAAGGCACGCACGGCCCTCTCACCAGGACCACTTTTGGCCTTCTCCCCAGGCTTTCCTCCAGATGGGCCCCTGGTGTGTGCCCTAGAGCAGGAGCAAATGTTCCGCCTCTGTCTGAAACCACCTCCACCTCTACTGCCTGCCCTCCAAGGTGGGCAAAGACGAGAAGCTGCTCTGAGCGACCCTCAGTTCCTGCGGTACCCACGGCAGCATCTGATCAGTAGCCTCGCAGGTGCTCGAGGGTTAAATGGGGGCAGGTGCTAAGTTTCCTGGGCTCTGGTGTAGTCGGGCCCACTGGAGGTCTGGCCTGGGGGTCCTGTGTGACCAGCTGTTCTTCACAGGGGCAAGGCCTGAGGAGCTCACACCCCACGGGATGGTGCTCCTGGCCAAGCACTTGGCCCGGCACCGGTTGCGGGAGCCCCAGCTTCTGGAAGCCATTGCCCACTTCCTGGTGGCCCAGGAAAGCCAGCTCAACAGCAAGGTGGGCTTGCCTCCCACCCTCCCGTGCTCCTCTGAGTCATCCTCAGTGACCAGGCCAAGCCCAACCTTGTCCAGCCCCACTGGCCTCTGAGGGAGCAAACGCTCCAGCCGGGCTGCCCTGCTCAATGCCCTGGGGTGCCTTCTGCGCACACCCTCTGTGGCTTGTCCAGCTCCCATGACCAGCACTGATGCCTAGAGCGCTGCAGTCTGCCAAAGCACTCAGCACTGTCCGAACCTCACATGCCACTGCTCGAAGCTTTGAGGCCACCACACACACATCGGTATCCCTCTGCCTGCTCTGGTATTGAGTCATAGGTGGCTCAGGGCACTGCTCATACTGCGGAGCTTGGGGTTCAGGTGCCAGGAGAGAGGACTGTGCTGCCGTGCTTGCCATACCCCCAGTTTGGACCACAGCAGCCTGTGGGAGACCCAGGAGCCGCTCTCTGGGGTCATGTGCTGCTCTTCACAGGTGGTGCAGAAGCTGGTCCTGCCCTTCGGGCGGCTGAACTACCTGCCCCTCGAGCAGCAGTTCATGCCCTGCCTTGAGCGGATCCTGGCACGGGAAGCGGGGGTGGCACCCCTGGCCACAGTCAACATCTTGATGTCACTGTGCCAGCTGCGGTGCCTGCCCTTCAGAGCCCTGCACTTTGTCTTCTCCCCGGGTTTCATCAAGCACATCAGCGGTAGGCAGAGTTGGGCTGGCTGGAGGGGGCCAAGGAGGCAAGGGCAGGCGGTGCCCAGGGCTTGGTGGCCCAGTGGGTCTCCAGTCCCTGCCTCCCCACAGGCACCCCTCATGCTGTAATCGTGCGGCGCTACCTCTCCCTGCTTGACACAGCTGTGGAGCTGGAGCTCCCAGGATACCAGGGCCCCCGCCTTCCCCGGAGACAGCAGGTGCCCATCTTCCCACAGCCTCTCATCACTGACCGTGCCCGCTGCAAGTACAGGTGGGTGGGCAGCCTGGGCTGAAGGTGGCACAGCTGGCGCTGATGATGTGCTGGGCAGACATGAAGGAAAATGGGCCCAGAGGTAGCAGAGGTGGTGGCCAGGGCGGTGGTGCTCAGCAAGGGGCAGGTGAGACTCTGGGGCCTTCTACTGGTGTCCTTTTCCCTCAGTCACAAGGACGTAGTAGCTGAGGGGCTGCGGCAGCTGCTGGGGGAGGAGAAATACCGCCGGGACCTGACTGTGCCTCCAGGCTACTGCACAGGTGAGCTCCAGGTGGGTGGCAGCCCTGGAGAGGAGCTCGGCTAAAGCCCGGTCTCTGTCTCTCGCAGACTTCCTGCTGTGTGTGAGCGGCTCCGGTGCTGTGCTCCCAGTGAGGACCCAGGACCCCTTTCTACCTTACCCACCAAGGTCCTGCCCGCAGGGCCAGGCTGCCTCTAACCCCACAACCGGAATCCCGGCCCAAAGGTAAAGAGACAGGCTGGGCGTGCCTAGGCCCCATGGTGCGGCAACAGCGCCCAGACACTGTCTGTCCCTGCAGGGTGGTGCTGATGCTGCGTGAACGCTGGCATTTCTGCCGAGACGGCAGAGTGCTGCTGGGCTCCCGGGCCCTGAGGGAGCGGCACCTGGGCCTCATGGGCTACCAGCTTCTGCCGGTGAGTGGCTCTGCGTGCCCGTGTGCGTGCGTGTTCTTGTGTCTGGCCTGCAGGTGACCCTCTGTCCTCTCCTCACAGCTACCCTTTGAGGAACTGGAGTCACAGAGAGGTCTGCCCCAGCTGAAGAGCTACCTGAGGCAGAAGCTGCAGGCCTTGGGCCTCCGCTGGGGGCCTGAAGGGGGGTGAGGGGCGCACTTGGGGCTCAAGATGGCCCCCCCATGGGGGGTGGACAATTTGCACTTTGACTCATGTTTTGCTTTTTCATTAAAGTCCCCTTCCTTGCCCATGGCGACTCTCATTTCTGGGGACAGGGAGCAGGGCTGGCTCCCCTCACCTCCTTCCATTCATTGCCCCCACAGAAACAGAAAGCCAGAGCTGGGTGGGGGCCGTAGCACTTTACTGTGGGGGTGGGGGAAGGGGACTTTAAATTATTCACTTAAATAAAAACGAGGAGGGGAGGGGGCGGCCCATCCCACCAGCCCCCATCCCCTCGGCCCATCGGGCCCTCAGCGGTCCCTGCAGGTGGCAGCTACACAGGCATGGGCATCTCGTTGTACTCGTCCACGCCCTCACGCTCATCAAACACGGGTTCCGCCTCGTTAGCATCCAGCTGTGGGAGGAAGTGCAGGCTGGGACTTTCCAGAGCCACGGGAGACGGCTGATGGCGGGGAGGGTGGCGGGAGGGGGCGGGGTCCTTACACATTTCATCTCGCGCTCCGTGAAGATGCGGGTCAGCACCACCATGCGCAGCGGCACCGTGAGGATGAGGATGAAGGGGAAGGCCAGTGAGGCCGCTGTGGACATGACAGCCCAGAGCAGGGCCAGGCAGAGCAGCTGCAGGGCCGTGAACAGGTGCATGCGCATCGTGCGAACCTGGGGGACAGAGAGAAGGTGGGCCGGGGCTCCTCCCCAGCCACATCCAAGGACTGGGACAGGATGGCCTTTCTTCCTCTTCAGAAAGGGGGACAGAAGAGCCTGAGGTGCTTCCAGAGCTCGCTCTGTGCAGAGATAGGAAGTGGGGGCGGGGCAGGAGGCGCATGTGACCGAAGTAGAGCAGGACGGAGCAGAAGGAACTCACCTTCTTGACGTAGGTGACATCCGGGTGGTGTTTCGGTGGCATAAGCAGCAGGTGTAGCCGCTCGTAGAATTGGATGCCATTCAGGGAGGTCACCCCCATGTACAGGAAGATCCCAAAGAGCACGGCCAGGGGGATCTGCCGGAGTAGATCTCCGATAACCAAGGAGAGGCCTGGGAGGGGTGGGGAAACGGTCAGCCCAGGGATTCAATCCCCCAGTGGCCCTGGAGGCCCCGGGATGGGTGTAGCAAGGGGCAGCATACCCACAAGCAGGGCCACCAGCAGGCCCGTCACCCGCTGCTCCTTGACCTCCTGGATCTTGGGCTTATCCCCGGGTGCCACGGCCTTACTCATGACGGTGAGCGCGTTGGCGTGCGTGACTGAGCGGACGGTAGCAGCAGCCAACCAGGGGAGGCCAAAGAGGGCACAGATGCCACCCATGGCCACGATGAGCAGCAGGTCCAGGTGGAAGCCAGAGCCCTTCTGCAGCATACGCTCCTTTTTGGAGATGATCAGCCTGAGGGGGAGAGGGGCAGTCTCTCCATCTGCTTATGAAACCTGGTGGCCCCTGTCCACGCTGCCAGGCTAGAGTTGCATCCTGGTGCTGCGCTGGGCCTCAGCCCTTATCCTGCAGGTTACCAGGCTGCCCACCCTGTGCTCTGCCCCTGCCCCGCCCCCCCAACATCAGTGACATTTTCTGCTGCCTACAAAACAAGCTTTGGCTAGCCCGGCATTCAAGGTCTCCCAAGGGCCTTGGGCTCCTGTGCCGGGCAGAGGGGTGGTGCTTCCCATGCTGGTCCCAGAGCCTGCCTGGGGACTCAGGCGCCTCGGCCCAGGGCCACTCACGTGGTGATCTGCGTCTCCATGAAGATGAGGATGAAGACCAGGACGGCGGGCAGCAGGCTGGCAACCATCATCCACACAGGGAAGGGGCTCTTCTCCCCCAGGGGGTTGATGACCCAGCCCCGCTTGTTGGGGGCTGTCACCGAGAATCCACTGGGCACGCTCAGCTTCTGCAGGGCAGAGACAGCGGGGGCTCACGGGCCATGGGAGAGGCTCGGTGTCTGCCTGGCCTAGGAACAGCTCTGGCTGGGGCTGGAGTGGAGCCCCAAGACCCCAAGGTGGGATCACCCAGACCTAGGTGGCAACAGCCACCCAGTGCAGTGCCTACCTGCGTGTAGGTGTCCTCAATACTGTAATCCACAAGCACCATGATGAGGATGGCGATGGGCACCCCGAAGTCCCCAATCACCCGCCGGATCTGAGAAGGCAAGCGGGCAAGCGCGTGCTCAGAGCCCCTACCCCACGCAGCCCCTCATGTCCCAGCCGCCCCGCTTCCTGGCCCCAGCTCCCTCTGGCCTGCAAACCCACACACCCGGCCAGGAAAAAACCGGCTGTTCTTGAATTTTCGCAAGAAGAAGGCGATGAAGAAGGTGCCAGCCATGAGCACCAGCGACAGCAGGGCCGTGTTGGGCTGCCCCCGGGGTCTCCCCGCCCCAGCCTGCCCGGCTGAACTCAGGTTGCTGGGCCCCAGTGTGGGTGCTGCCTCAGTCCACGTTGCATTCTTGCCACCGTCTGCCTCAGAGCTGTTGGACACCAAGCAGCCGTGGAGGGGGTGCTCCTGGAAGATCTGGGGAGAGAAGGCCACAAAGAACTTCGTGAGCTGGATGCTGGGGGGCTGGGCAGGCAGGGGAGAGGCAGGGAGCCACGGAGCCGTCTTGTTGGATTAAGAAACTGATCCTGTGGCCAGGCATGGTGGCGCATGCCCCAGCACTTGACAGCCTAGGTAGGAGGATCCCCACAAGTTTGAGGCCAGCATGGGCTACACAGTGAGTTCAAGGACAGCCTGAACTACATAGCGAGATCTTGTCTCAAAGAGAAAAGACTTTGAAGCAGGCACGCAGGGGGAGAGCCAGTGCTTGCCTAGTTTACACAATGGTTTCATCCCCAATACCACAAAAAAAAAAAAAAAAAGGAAAGAGGGAGGGAGGGAGGGAAGGGGCAGGAAGGAAAGAGGGAAAACACAGAGACTAGTTGTGAGCATAGGGCTACATGAGATTATAAAAGGGCCCAAGGACATGATTCCAATACTGTATTCGGAGGCAGAGGCAAGAAGATCTCTTAGTAACTTAGTGACTTACTGAGACCCTGTCTCAAAATACAGATTTTAAAGAGGGCTGGAGAGGTAGCTCAGTGCAGTAGTCCTCAGTTCAATACACGAGAGAGGGGAGAGAGACAGACAGACAGACAGACAGACACCAAGGGTCCAAGGGGTGGTAAAGACAGGAAGACCACTGGGGACTGTGGAATGAGCAGAGGACGGGGGCCAGCACTACGCAAGCCTGTCACAGATCTTGATCCTAGCCCAGGACTGCATTTGTCGCCTCGAGGCCCTTCCTGCAGACTCCTGAACTGTCTGACATTTGAACAAAAGCATAGGCTCCCTTTATTAAAAAAATTTGAGTTTCTAGAAGACTGAGCTAAAGGGCTGGTATGTGTTGACGTTAGGGAGGCCAAGGGGGGAACAAAGCCCCAGCCCTGTGAGCTACAGACTGCAAGCCCAGAGGACAAGACCTAAGACAGGCAGGACACCCCCTCCCTGCCCTCCGCCCCATCCCCATCAGGGCCGCCACACCTTGACCAGTTTGTAGAAGGTCTCGTAGATGAAGATGAGGGAGATGAGGAAGGCGAAGATTTCCTGGGTGAAGCGGGATACAAAACGCACCAGGAAGCTCCCCTCCAGGGCCACCATGAGCAGGGCCAGCAGCACCAGCCAGAAGCCGATCCATACCCGGCCCACCAGGTACTCCAGCTCGTTGCTTCTGCAGAACTACGCAGGGGAGGCAGGGAGCCAGGGAGCCGTCAGGGCTCTGGGGACAAGGGAGAGGAGGACAGGGAGAGGACAGGCGGCCAGCGCAGGGGAAGAAGAGCCCTACCGAGTAGAAGGCCTCCTCGAAGACCAGCAGCGGCCCAGAAAAGCCAATCACCAGCAGCGGCTGGGCCCCCAGCAGGCAGAAGATCACACCCTGGAGCGCTGTGGACATGATGAGCTCCGACACCCCTATCAGGTCATGTGTCTTTTCTCCTGGGGGTGCAAGTCACAGGCTCAGAAGCTGGGCCGTGGGCTCTGTATGCCCTGCCCCTCCTCTGAGTGTTCCCTTACCCAACAGCCCCCCAAAGGTGATGGCTGGAGACAGGGCTGCGAAGTAGATGAAGATGACAGCCGCCAGGCACTGCGGGTCAAGCGCATCGCGGAAGTCACTCAGGTAGTGGGGGTAGCGGCGCTTCACGTCGCGGATCAGCCCTCCAAAGGGCCGGCCCGTCCGCCGCAGGGGATCATCTTCCACTGTGCCCGCCGCCTCTACCATCTGCAGGAGCGCTGCAGACCAGGCCTCCGTCAGGGCGCCCAGAGGCTGTGCGCCCACCCACCCACTCCTGCCTTGGGCAGCCCTGTCCAGCCGGCGTCGCCACAGCGTACCCTTTTCCTGGGCAGACTTGGGCTCCAGCCCGGCCCCTGGGGGCAGCAGCCGGCCCTGCTCCTCCCGCTTCTTAAGCATCTGGCGCTGGAAGTGGGCAACAGAGCGCAGCAGCTCCTCGCCCTGCACCTCTGAGGGCGGCAGCACCACGCTGCAGTCCAGGAAGGCGTTGATGGCGGTCAGCAAGTCTTCCCGCTCGTCCGCCAGGTAGGCCGCCTCATGGAATTGCTGCCAAAGCAGGACTGGGATCAGGGAGGGCACCAGATGGGACCTGGAGGTGGCAGCCCACAGCAGGGGTGGGCAAGGGGCTGGGAAGATGCTGCCAGGGGCCCAGGATGGACAGGGCTGGGTGTGGGTCCCGGGAGGGAAGCAGGTGGTAAGGGGCTGACCTTGTCGGACATGAGGGTGGAGATGGAGCGGCCGATCTCGTGGTAGTCCATGTTGGCACTGCTGGGGCCCAGCAAGAGGAAGAGGAAGCGCACGGGCACTGGCACCTCCAGCACTGCGTCCAGCTCCACAGCCTCCCGCAGACGCACAAAGGCCATGGTGGGGCGCGAGAGAAACTCCACGCAGCCTAGGGGTGTGGGGCTGTGGTGGGCACGAGCACGCCGCAGGACTCTTTCCAGCCCCAGCCCAGGGGAGTCCTGAGGCCAGGCCACCACGTCCCCAGGCCTTGAGCCCTCCCATACATACCCACAAGGACCACAGTGGCCTCAGCATTCTCAGGGATCTTCTCCAACAGCTTCAACTCATGCTTGGACTTGGAGCGGGTGATGCCCGCTGGAGGGGCCGGAGGAGGCAGCTCACGCTAGGGGGACAAGAACAGGGCTCAGCCCAGCTAGCCTGCACCCCCTGCCCTTGTCCCGTGTTCACACCCGGGCTTGCTCACGGCCCATTCTCCCTCACCTCTCGCTCCACCTCCAGCCGGGTCTCGGGAACCCCACCAATGAGCGGTTCAGTAACATGGGGGTCACTCTCGGCACCCTGGGCGTGATGATGTCCCAGCAGGGAGCCCAGGGAGCCTGCTGAGATGTTGCGGGGGAAGGAGAAGTCCTTCTCGTCACTCGGGTGGCTATGGGACAGAGGTCGGGCAGGGTAAGGAGGGGCAGTGGTACCACTGGGCACAGGACAAGCTACCGAGGGGTCCCCTGCCCCTCGAGCTGCACCTGTGTTTCAGCAGCAGGGCCCGGAGTACATTGGCTCTGTCCTCAGCCTTGATCTGGTCGGAGATAACCATCTGCTCCACCACCTGGTGGGCCACCCCGGGCAGGGTCTGCTGGTCCAGATCCAGGAGCACAGCCCCTGTGACAGAGGGAGGGCACCTCACCCCTAGGCAGAAAACTGCCATGGGGACAGAAGGCGAGAGAGCCAGGGCAAGAAGGGGCTGCCAGGTGGGTACCGGGGTCAGGGCCTAGAGACAGAGGCCTAGGCTTGAGTCCAGCTCTGCCCCCGAAGTCCCTATCGCTTTGCCTCTCTGGCCTCTTTTTCTTTTTTTTTTTTTTTGGAGAGAGGGTCTGGCTATGTAGCTCAGGCTGACCTTGACCTGGAGGTGATCTCTCTGCCTCAGTCTCCCCAGTGCCTGGATTATACCATGCCCAGCTCTCTGGCCTATTTCTCCCCATCCCCGCCTCCTCCCAGGAACACAGTGAGGCCAGTAGAGATCCCCAAAGCTCAACTATCAGACCCCACTTCCAGGAGCAACCAGGCTCCACACTCTGGCTGAAACACCTTTGCTACTAGGAAGGTCTTCTTAGTGAACCAGGGCTCCTCTGCGGGCCAAGCTCCACCCCCCAGAACATGGTATAACTGCTCTGTGGCCCTGTCCAAGAGACACCTGAAGACCCCTTCCCCTTCCACCCCAGGCTTCTTGACTTCCTGTTGCTTCTCCAAGCCTAAGGGGCGCTCCCTGGGCAGCTTCCAGATGCGCACCACTATTTCATTTAGAAAGCCCTTCCAAGCCGGGCTTGGTGGCTCACACCTAGAATCCCAGCACTGTGGGAGGCTGAGAAACTTAGCCTGGGAAACTTAGCAATTTAGTGAGATCCTGTTTCATAATAAATTAAAAAAGGGTTGAGAATGTGGCTGAGTGTGAAGGCCCTAGTTTCAGTCCCCAGTACTGCCAACAAAATTAAAAAAGAAAAAGTCCTTTCAGATCTATCAGGGTGTTTATCTGGCAAGGTCAACTTTCAGAAACAAAGAACTAAAGAATAAACAGAACCCAAGACTCCTGAGTAGCCAAAGCAGATCACTATGCCTAATGATAAAGCACATACACTTTACCCAAAGCAAAAGTCTCTTAACTCTTAGTTTAGAAACAATTCTAAAAGGTTTTCAGCCCTTAGCTGCTTAGAAACCAGACACACAGGATAACTAGGTGTGATTTCCTCCTTGACAACAGCAAGGGACAAGTCAGTAGCCAGGGCCTCCGAGCCCAGGGGGTGGGCGGAGGGTGTTTTAGAGCCCTTTGCGCAGACTTACAGGTTAACCCTTATCCCCTGAATTCCCTAAGTGCTAAGGAAGCACGCCAGGAATTCTAGGAAGCTTTCCATGAAGATGGACCAACCCTACCTTTAGCAATTTGGCCTGGGAACAGGGAGTTTTGTGGGGATCTGGGGGACAGGGTACCATGGGCCAAGGTCCGTCGGAGCTCCAGGAGGCTTCGGAAGGACAGCGATGCCACGTGGGGCTTCCCCCAGCGCTCCGTCTCCTCTTCCACATCCTCCTCAAATTTGATCCAGCGCGCCGTCTCCCGCCACTGTGGCTCCTGGTTTTTGTCCAGCAGCAATTCGTTCAGCTCCACAAACACCTTGGGGCAAGATGACAACGCGCTGCAGGGTACAAGTCAAAGGTGGACCAGGGTCGGCCAGGGACAAGTGTCATTGGGAGGGCACAGTGACCATGGGGGCACAATGGATGACACACCCTCGGGCAAGGCTCACTGGAGGCCCAGGGAGCTGGGACAAGTGACTGACCAATCCAAGCCTGGGATTGCAGTGCCTGTAAAATGGCAACTATGATACCTACCTCCAGAGGCTGGGATGAGGGCTAAAGAACGAGGCTAGAAAGCTAGACCTGGCGGTGCACGCCTGTAATCCCAGCACTCTGGCAGGCTGAGGCAGGAGGACCGATGCAAGTTCAAGGCCAGCCTGGGCTACATAGTGAGTTCAAACCAGCCTGAGCTACATGGCAAGGCCCTGTCTTGGCAAAAAACAAACAAAAAAACAGCGAGGCCCCTATAATTCTCTTTGCACACATTGAGGACTGGCAAAACTATCTGCAAAGAGCAGAGTGGTCACCTCTGCTGGCACTCCTGCGGTGGGGTGGGGCAGGGCGGAAAGCAACTTGCCGAGGGCGGAAACCATCTCTAGCCAGTAGCTGTCCAAGTGCCGCAGCCCAAGAGGATGAGGCACGGGTGTAGTTTACTACAGGGCTATTAAATCTCAATAAAAATGCTTAAAAATATACCTGAGTCCAGGACCAGGGCCCTGTATTCTAAGACAGGCAGTATCATGAAGAAACTAGGTGACCTTGGCCAAGTCACACTTCCTCATTAATGGCTGTCACCTTCACAGGTTGTTGGAGGATCAAGGGATACAGAGGTGACTAGGTTTTGAAAACAAAGCACACACCTAGATGTGGTGCACACCTGTGATCCCAGGACTTTCAAGGCCAGCCTGGGCTACGGAGTGAGCTCAAGGCCAGCCTGAACTACACAGTGAGACCTGTCTCAAAAAAACCAAAAACAAACAAATAAACAAACCCAGAAAAGAAAACAAAGCACAGCACTACTCAGAGCCCCCTCCAGCCGGAGGGGTTCTTTGCTCAAAGCAGAATAGAGCATCTCCTCCTCAGACTCCTGCCACCTGCTAGGAAATGTCCTCGACACACACATCAGCCAGGTGTCAGGTGGGAATTATCACTGCAATACACAAATCAAAGCCAGGCATCATGGCGCACGTCTGTAATCCCAGCACTCAGGAGGCTGAGGCAGGAGGATCGCTGCAAATTCAAGACCAGCCTGGGCTACAAAGGGAGCTCAAAGTCAGCCTGAACTGCATGGCGAGACCCTGTCTCAAAAAGACGAAAAAAAAAAATAATAATAATAATAATACACAAATCGGGGATGCCTCCCATGTGGGCCACACCAGGAAGCCCACATCGATCTCTACTACTGCAGTCTTGCACAGTGTACAACCTTCATCATCACAGGGCCTGGAAATCACTGAGTGAAGGAGGGGAGGGGGCAGAAGAGCAGGAAGCAGAGAACAGTACCTCATGAGGCTTGTGGGGGGCCCGGGGCCGGGCTCGAGGCGTGGGGCCAGGCTCTCGCCCTTCCCTGGAGCTCTGCGAGGACCCTTTGGCATTCTTTCGAACCAAGTGCCGCCGCACCCCAGGGACATCCTCGAACCGGTGACCTGGGGCGAGGGTAGGGCCAGGGTCAGGCTCCCTTTCCCTGGCTCCTTTTCCCACCAGCAGTGGGCATGCTCCAGCCCGCCACTCACTCTTCATGAGATCAAGGTCAGCTGTAGCCAGCGTCTGCGCTTCGCTCTCATCAGTGGGGACCCGGGGCAGCAGCGCCTGCTCCACCCCGGTCATGCTCCCGATTCGCCTTCTCTCCTGAAGATTGTAGCTGCGGTGCCCAGGCGGGCCTTTGGACAGGGGGCGCCCTGAGGCACCGCCATCGTCACCCCCAGCTGTGCCACTGGCCACCAGGACTGTTTCCTCCACCAGAGTTCTGCGACAGAGTAGCCATGAGATGGAATGAGCTGGTCGTCTCTGCCATGCAGGGGAGCCCTGGGAAGGGGACGTCGTGGAGGCCACTGCCCTCTTAGCTGTACATAAACACCCAGCAGAACGTGTGGCGGGGAAGGTGACATTTTTGGAAAGTGCCAGCGCAGGGCATAGTTTATAACAGGTGCTGGATGACTGTGTCTTCAAATGTCGCTACTCCTTCCCTTGCCCTTTGGCCCTCCCGGATGTACCTCAGACTGCGGGGTGCGAGAGGTTCACAGGGCCCCCCTTTTCTGACCAAAGAACTGACCTACACGCAAATGGGGTTTGAACTGCAGCCATCTCCCCGGGACCCCACCAACACCAGAGCACCTGCCGAACCGTTCTCTCTCCCCACACGGACAGCTCCACAACCCAAGCCCACGTCTCCTCCAAGACCAAGAGCCTTCCAGGCCCAGCCCACCCCACAGCCCTGGCCCACCACAGCCCCGCCCACTTCTCTCTTCCTGTCCCCCGCGCCTGGCTTTCCCGGAGGCTCCATGGCACCAGTGTGGCCTCTCAGTGGGCCTGGGCACTGCCCTGAAGGGGCACTGTGCCCTTTACTTCTCCAAGCCTTCACACTACCTAGCACCCAGGAAACAACAGGTCCACGATAGTCGTGACCTCAAGGCCTCTTTCAGAGTCACTGGCTAGTGTCCTCAAACTCCTGTCACCTGCTGTTACTGATGCCCAACCCAAGCCACTGGGTACAAGTGACAGCATTCTGCCACCATTTCCGGGCACTTGGTTTCCAAACGGGGACACAGGAATGAAAGGAATGAAAGTGGTCTCCTATCCTTCCCAAGCCCTGGGGGCCCCAGCAGGTGGCAGGAGGCCGACAGCCTAGTTGGATGAGGGGACAGTGGGGTGAGGGACAAGGTGGAGGACAGCATCAACCACAGACAGCCAGATCTCAGGGAACTTAAGTCACCCGCCCAAGCAGCTGGTGGGAGAAAGACCCAGGATTCAAACTCCAGCCTGGTGACACCAAAACTCGCGCTTTTATATCTGCGCCCTCACCACCCCGGCACAGCAGTGAGGAGGATGCACTCACCCAGGCTGGGCCCTTTTGGTGGCCGGGGGTGCCACCTCCTGCTGGGGGAGCTCTGCGGGGGGAGATGGACTGGTCCTCTCTGCCTTTCGGTCTGCACCTTCGTCCTCCTGGAGAAAGAACTGCAGCCGGCAGGTGAGGCCGGGCAGGGACCCTGGGGCCATCTCCCCGGAGCCTGGGCTGCCACTCACCTGCACGGAAGACGGCGTGGAGGTAGGGGAGGGCTGTGTGAGCACCCGCGCCCCCTCAGCCTCACTGGTCTCATCCTCATCTTCCTCCCCCTCTTCAATGGTGGGGGTTTCCCCGGTGGGCGTGGCTCCAGGGCGCCTCCGAGGCTTCCGTCCTGGGCCCTGGGGGGTCTTGCGCCGGCGGGCATCAGGGGGCAGGTGAGTGGACAGTGGGTGGTGGATGTGATGCGAAGACTGCCGGTGGTCTGTGGGGAGGAGGCGCTTGTCTGCTGGCAGGTACCCAACCCTTCCCCTGCCATCCTAGCCTCGGCTCCTCCCATTGGGCCCCGGCCCTTTGGGTGCTGGCAGTCAGGCTGAGCCCTCAGCCTCCCTTCCCGTGGCCACCTCTCACATTCAAAGTCTTCCTCCCCATAGCTGCGGCCGGGCTCCTCCCCTCCGCGGGATCCGGCCTCCTGGAGAATCTCCTCGAACCGCTCCACGCCCAAGGTGCGGTGAAGGTCGTCTTCCTCCTGCTCGGGGAAGCCAGGTGTCCCAGGGCCCACGGTCTCTGGCTCTGGCTGTGAGGACCAGGGGTGCAGAACACACAGGACCTCAATGGGGGCTGTACCTCAATGCTCTACTTACCCAGTACCAGAGATCCGATACCTTCAGTAGCTACGTCCTCCAAGCCCAGAAACTCAGTCCTCTCCCAGCAACTTGTCCCCTCAGTGCAGGTACCCAGTCTGCCCGCAGCTACCTGTCCCTTCAGATGTAAGGACTCAATCCCCCTACAGCCACCTGTCCCCTCAAATACAAGGACCCAGCCCCCCAACAACCTATCCCCTCAAATACAGGAACCCAGTCCCCTCCCAGCAACCTGACTCCTCCCAGCAATTGTCCCTCTCAATGCCAGGGAGCGGGTGCTCGGCAGCAGCAGGCTGTGCCCTGGGTTCCCAGCTTGTGGACCCCCTCTGATAGTCCACCCATCAGTCCTAAGGCAAGTGGCAGGGCCCACCCTGGAGGTGCCAGCACAAATCCTACATCCAGCCCTTCTGCAGCTCGAGAGAGGGTGTATGAACCAGGCAGTGCTCCAAGCAGATAATCAAGAGCTCCTCTGGCTGGAGGACAGCTGCTGAGCCCCAGAAGTAACTTTTGGAAGCGCCCAAGCTAACTGACCTCGAGTAGGTCGGAGTCAAACCCACCCAGCCCTGCCCAGACCGGAATGCATGCACTTCCCAGGGCCAGGGGATCCCCTACTCCGCAGCAAGCGCCCCCACCCAGCCCCGCCGCCGCTAGCCCCGCCCCTCACCCCACCCCCACGCCCCCCACCTGAGTCATCCTGCGGGAGCGAGCTCAGCGGGCGGCAGCGGGCAGCACCAGCGGGCAGCGCTGGGCAGGGACTGCGGCGCCTTCCTGAGCTCAGCTCAGCTAAGCGGCCGCGCCTGGCGGGGCAGCCTTGGTCCAGCCCCACCACCACCACCCCCTACCGGTCTCGGCTCCAGGCACCGCCAAATATTTGCTCAAGAGCTCCTGGACTTGAAGGGCATCGGGACCTCCAAGGGCGGGGGTATGAAGCCCCCCATGGCAGTGCCAGCCGCGAGAACAAGGAAGCTCAGGGGAGGAAGGCGGGTCTTGGGAGGGGGTGGGGGTGCGGGGGGGATTGTCCGTGGACAGGATCAGCAAGGACCGGCAGGGACGCTGCGGGATGGAAGATGCAAGGGTCAGAGGGCCCTGCCCACCGCCGCTGGAGCTTGACCCCCGCCACCAGAAGCGCCCGCAGGAGGAGGAGGGGGAGCAGGAGCAGGAGGAGGAGGGGGCGCCCGGGGCTGGGGGCTGGCGCGCGCCCCTCGCACCTGAGGCCGCAGGAGGAAGTCCATGGCCGGCGGGGTAACCCTGGGAAGGAGGGAGCAGGGCACCTGTCCGCTCCCTTCCCAGTCACGTGCCCCGCAGGGCCACAAGTGACCAATGCCGGGAGGTAGATTGTGGCCCTGGGGTTAATCATTAGACTCCTTAGGAAAATCAGGAGGGGGCCGTGTGGGGCGGTGGCCACGTGGGGGACGGGAGGGAGGGACCTGAATGACATATGGGGCCGGGGGCGGGGCCGGGGGCGGGCCCAGGCTCGGCCAGAGCGCTCTGCCCCCACCGCTCTGTGTGCACCCTTACCTAAGGCCAGGTCACAGGGGGTCACCAGGTTTGTGACCCAAGGTCCTCCAGGTTCTGTACAGCTGTGGCTCAACTACCACCTGAATCTTCAGGAAACAGCCAGCTGCCTCCCATTCTAGCAGCCCCCAGACATTCACACTGATACAGGGTCAGGGTGCAGGCAAGCACACAAGCCTTCTTTTCTGAGCTCTTGCAGGCCCCCTCCACACCCCCACCCCTGCCTGGCAGGACCCAGGCCTCAGCACCTGTGCGGCCTGTGGCGCGGGTTACTCACCGTGTGGAAAGAGTCTGCGCCCGACCCAGGGCGCCGGGGGGCGCTGCTCATGGCCAAATCCTAGCCCTTTTCACTGTCGCTGCGACTTTCAGAGCAACAAGGTGGAGGCATAACCTGGATGGGGGACAGGACCAGTCACCATTGGAGAGCAGGGGCGTCCAGAGAGGAAAGGGTCCGCTGCTGCCTGCCACACGGATCCTCTTAGGCTAGGAAGGGCCTCGGAGTGGCCCTGGAGGCGCGGGAGCAAAGAGGAGTTATTTATAGGTGGAAAAGAGAACAAAGGCACACAAGGAGAGGACCGAGGCACTCGGGCCACCACGGCCCGGAGGGAGCAGGAAAGGACTGCAAGGGCAGAGGCTGCAGAAACGGGGGAGGAAGGAGTCAAGGCCCAGCCTGGAGAGAGCAACAGACCAGGGGCAGAGTGATAAAGAATCGGGCCAGAACAGGAGTGAAGGGCCAGACAGAAACAGGAAGGCAGTGACCTGGAGGTGGGCCTGAGGTCAGAGAGGGGTGTGGTGTGGAGTGAGACACCCCACGGGGCAGAGAAAGAATCTGGACAGAGCTCAAGGCGGCAAGCAGGGGGCCTGCTAGTGGGGATGGGCACCCCCTCGCCGGCTGTGCCTGCAAGCCGAGAGAAATAGGCTCCTGGGGCGAAGGGCAGGGGCCCAGCTCTGCGCAGCAGCAGGAGGGAGGCAGGGGCAGGCGGTGGGCACAGGCTGGGCAGAGCTTTATAATGGGGGAGGGGCACGTGACGGCTGGGAGGGGTGGACAAGAAACCCCGAGGTTCTGCCCCTCTGAGGGGCAGTCCCCACTTCTCCAGTCCCTAGTCTGGGGCCAGGAAAATCTGAGTGGCAGGGCTGTGGCCCTCCTGACTCTGACTGTAGGGGAGCTTGGGGAGCTGGGAGAGGGGGTGGGGACACTGTGTGTTGGGGATGGGGGCTGGAGTAGAAGCGCAGGGATCCCAACCACTGCAAATGAGGGCGCCCATTCCCATGGGGCTGCACCCAAGCCCCTAGCAGAGTAGTAACAGGCGGCTACCCCAAGGTATTGCCCAACTGAGAGCTACCTGGGGGTAAGACAGGTCAGTGCAGAGTCACAGAAAAAAGGTGGTGGGGGGATCCTGCCCAGGGTGGGGAGTCTAGCGACACATTCCTGGCAACCACGGCAACTCAGCTGACTTCTTTCCACCCCCCCCACCCCCACCCCCCGCACGCCAGGAGCCAGGGCCTGCCAGCGTGGGGGAGAGGTGCCCAGGGAGGGGACCGGGTCTGGGAGGAGGGCAGGGCTGCTGTCCGCAGCACCTGCAGGCACTCACTCCCACCTCCTGGCCTTGCCCTGTGTCCCTCCGCAACCCCTCCTCCATCAACCCATGCCCCCTCCTCCCCCACTCCCCTGCTGTCCCAGAACACAAAGCGGCTTCTGTCCAGAGCATCGGTGCCCATAATCCGGATGGGGGCACATTCCGGGACCAGCCCCGACCAGCCCGGAGGATTAGCATCTCTCCCCTTGCCCAAAGGATTAGCGCCCCGACCCCCACTTGGGCATGAACCACTCCCCAAGTGAATTCTTACATTCCACAGCTCTTCGCTGGAGCGGGACAAGAGTGAGGATAAAGTGGATCCTGGACTTCAGGCAGCGCTGCCCCCACCACCAGCACGGAGCTGTCCACCCAGTCGAGGCGACCCCCGGGGAATCAGCTCTAACTTCCCAGCTCGACTTTCCCATCCCCACCCAGCTGCTCCCGCTGGTGCCTGACCCCTTGTCCTGACCTGACCCGCCAGCCCCCACTCCTGGCCCCGCCTCCCTACCCGGAGATGGGGGCGGACACCCCGGGCAACCCCCTCCCCCCCGGCAGGGTGCCCAGGACCGCACTGAGAGACACCGGAGAGCAGGGTCGCCCATAGCCCGTCCGGGAGTAGTGGGAGAGCCGGCGGCGGCAGCTCCCGGACACGACTCCCTCCTGGTGGCCGGCGACGCGGCACCCCGGCTTTAGGCGACGCTGAGCATTGGACCCTGGAATCCCCGCGCCAAGCACTCGGAGCGCCTCCTCATCTTTCTCCCCAAGACCTCGTTCCCCCGCGCCCCAGTCTCCGCCCTTTCCTCCGCTTCCACTCCCTCCCCGCTCGAGTCCCGAGTTTCCCCTCGCCTCCCCTCCCTTCCTCCCTCCGCGGCCCTGGCCCTCCCCCGCCACCACCTCTCCGCTTACCCGCTTGCTCTGGATTTCAGGCCCCAGGGGTCTCGGGGGCTCCCCCAGTCCTCCGGTGCCCTCGCGCGCTCCCGACAACTTCCCCGTGCCCACCCCGGGGCGCGCCCCCGCCACTCCC
>NW_004955491.1:5461744-5498295 GCF_000276665.1 Chinchilla lanigera | reverse complement strand
CGCGCCGAGCCGGGAGGCGGAGAGCAGGGGCTGAGACCCGCAGCGGGGGCGCGCTTCCAGGCGGCACAGCCGGGCACGTGAGGGCCGGCGCCCGAGACTATCTCCCTAGTCCCTTAGCCAGGTCCTGCGAAGCGGCCACCCCGGGCTTCTCCGTCGGGACTCTGGCGCCCCCGGGACGCCGTCTCTTGGCTCTATTCTGGTACCTCTGGGTGAGAAGAGCTACCTTCACGCTGGGGATCCCGAGTGCACGCGGATGGCCTGGGAACGAGGGGCAGAGGAAGTTGAACTATAAACGCATCAGGAATCTGAATCTTTTGTAGCTGTCCCTCCCCGATATCCCGCGGCGCCCCCTAGAAATCCCCTGTGTCTGCCTGAGGGGCGGAGTGGGAGCCTGGCAGAGGGGTTACCCATTACCCTGAGCTGACCCAGACCAGACAGGCCAACTTGTAGGGGAATCCCCGCCCTCGTCTGTATAACTCCACCCTGTTCATAGCCGCCACTTATCTCTTAAATACCTTTGTGTATAATCTTGTTTTCCTAACCAGGTTATAAATTCTTTCAGATAAGGAATCCACTTTTTGCCTTTTTAGTCTGCTATGTGGGTAAATGCCAATAATTGTTAATGCAAAAGCAGTCAGATAGAAATGAGTTAATTAACACTTAGTTTGTACCAACTTTGGTTCCTGCCCTGATCTGGTGCTGTTTGGGGCTGTTTTTGCCCAGTTCACAGCCCTCAAGAATGCAATCATGAGACAATTAGAGAGCAGGGTAAAGAAATCTATAATCAACTCCGTGGAGGGGTGAGGTAAAGGCTGCTGCAAGTGTAGCATCTGTCTGTGGTCTTGTCTGTTGATGGGGGTGACCACGCTGCCAGCCCTCGTGGGCCACACCTTGGCTGACTCCAGTGGGCCCTGCTCTGGACACGGACCTTGGGGACTCGCAGGTCCAGCCACCTTGCCTCGGCATGTCACCAGGCAGTGGCTGGAGTCCGGTGTGCTCCAAGATGGCAAGCTGGGCCCTGCAGAAAGAGGTACCTGGCACGTGTGTTCCTCCATTCAAGTCCAGCTGCAAATGGGGCACACACCTGCCTCGATACCCAGACCTGTGATCAGCCGGTCCCTGTAAAACCATTTTCACCAAGACATCAAGACAAGAGCCATTCTCCAGTCAATCCTGGGGCCACTGTGTGGCTTGGGAGAGGAGGAAACCCGGGCTAAGGTTTTCAGGAGGTCTTTGGAAACGCAGTATCACCAACCAGGTCAGAGCCAGGCCACCAGGGCCCAGGATCTAGGCCGCCAAACCCCAAGCTCCAAACAGTGCTCCACCCTCTTCCCCGCTGCATTCTGGAACACGTAGTCCCCTTTACAAGACGACTGTAGGTGCAGAAAAGGAATAAGAAGAGCAAGGCATACTGGGAGCCTCGGCGCCACGGCGGGACGCCCGGAAAGCGGACACGCTATGCTTCCTGGGCCTTGAAGTCCAGGGTTGGCCTCCGAGGTGGAGCCCCGGTCCCGGGAATCGAGCGCTGCAGAGAGTCGGCGCGCTGCCTCCTGGGCGTTGTAGTCCTCTCGCCTGCCGCCCCGGTCGTTCCTGGGAAACCTGGTCAGCTCAGAACTACGAGACCCAGAATCCCGTGCACAGACAGCAGGGCGGGCGGGCCCGGAGGCTGGGGTGCCGCCTCCTCTGCAACGCCGGGGCCGAAGTCTTAGAATCGAGGGCCCTCAGGGGTCCCCGCGGCCGCCGCGATGCAGAAATACGAGAAACTGGAGAAGATTGGGGAAGGTAATGGAACCACAACATGTTCCTGCAAGGTCTTCTTTCGCAGATCCTGTAGCATTCCTTGCTGCTCCCTACAGCAATACCTGCAGCTCCGACCTCAGCGCTGGCAGCAGCCCTGGCAGCTGAGCCCAACACTCCGTGCAGACACCAGCCCTCCCCTTGTTAGCATTTCCCGCAGACCCCCATCCCCAACCTCTGCACTCCTAGTAGACGCGACCTCCCAAACGGGCACTTCCTGCACTGCCCACCCCGAGGCTCAGCACCTCTTGCTAACCCCACCTCCACCCACAGCTTCAGTTCGCTACAGACCTCCCGCCTCAGGATTTCCGCAGGCCTTCATTCTTCCCCTAGACCCCTCTCCACTATTTCCAGATCCTCCTGGGGCTCCACCTTAATCAGTTCTCCTTATCCCTGGGCCGCAGGCTGCTTACCTCTGAGCCTCTACAGGGACCTTCTTGCCGCGCCCCACCGGCCATGTCCTCACGCACAAAGCTATTCCTAGCCGAACCTTCCCCCTGAAACCCTTCCCTTGCACGCTCAAACGCTGCCCCCTCCTGGGAGGAATTTCCTAGGATAGCAGAGGATGTGACATCCTCTCCCTCACCCCTGACCTCCTTCCCCTAGGCACCTATGGAACAGTGTTCAAGGCCAAAAACCGGGAGACCCATGAGATTGTGGCCCTGAAGCGGGTGAGGCTGGATGACGACGATGAGGTAGGATTGGGGCGGAGTGGGGGAGGGGCGGAGGGGGTTGGGGGTGTTTTGACTGCTCCTGGCTCCTGCTCACACAGGGCGTGCCCAGTTCAGCCCTCCGGGAGATCTGCCTACTCAAGGAGCTAAAGCACAAAAATATCGTCAGGTGCGTGCCCTTGCCCTCCCTGTCTGTCTGTGTGGGGTGCTGGAAGGGGTAGGGTTCAGCCATGGTCCAGGCTGGCATTGGGATGGATGTTAGGGACCAGCTTCCTGAGCCCTGCCTTCTCCCTAGGCTTCATGATGTCCTTCATAGTGACAAGAAGCTGACTTTGGTTTTTGAGTTCTGTGATCAGGTAAAAGATGGGCTCGGAGGGCAGTAGACTTGAGCGGGTACGGGGACCCAGACTGAGTTAAACTCTGCCCTATTCTCTACCCCATCCGTTTTCAGGACCTGAAAAAGTATTTTGACAGCTGCAATGGTGACCTCGATCCTGAAATTGTGAAGGTTAGGGGAGAGTTGTCCTGGGAACGCATGAGGCTGGGGTGGGTTTGAATTCAGTGCGAGTACTCCTTTAGTGCACATTTGGGCCTGGAGGGGTCAGAGAATGAGCAGACCCTGTTGCTGCTGTCCAGGGGCAAGACCAGCGTTTTAACGTGCTGTTCCTTGACTTGCATAATAAAGCCTTGATCTCAGTGATGTTTGCATTTGAAAAGCTTGCAGAGATAGTTCCACTTGTTCCAGAAGGTTTTTTTGTTTGTTTGTTTTTGTTTTTTTCCCCCGGTATGGGAATCGAACTCACAACCTTGCGCTTGCCAGGCAGGCGCTGTGCCGCTGAGCTAAATCCCCAGCCCCTCAGAAGTTCTTACTGAACACTTTGCTGTGCACCAGGCACTGGTCTAACCCCAAGACCAACCCACTGGCATGGCCCAGGCTCCGGGAGAATCAGGTTCCAAATAGCACTATAATGCCCTACTGGGTGTGTGTTGATCATAATGGCATGTGTGCTCAGGTGTGGCCAGGTAGGGGCAATCAGTTGGGCCAGGAAGGCAGGGAGCCCCACCAGACTGAAGCTCCTGAAAGGTGGGAACCAGAGCCAGCTTAGGTACTGTTGAACCTCTAAAGGTCCTGGAAGGTTAAGGGGTGGTGTCTAAGTCAAGTGGGCCACAGAGCGTGGCAGAGGGTGCAGCAGAAAGCAAGCCATGTGCAGGGCACAGCCTCACCCTGTGTCTGACCCCCTCTTTCCTCTTTCCCCCCAGTCATTCCTCTTCCAGCTGCTGAAAGGCCTGGGATTTTGTCACAGCCGCAACGTGCTGCACAGGGACCTGAAGCCCCAGAACCTACTCATAAACAGGGTACTGCTCTGGAGAAGGAGGGAGAGTGGAGAGGCTGGAATCAGGGGTCAGGGAGCGCTAGGGAACGGGCCGGGAGAGGGGAGCTGGAGCCTGCCCCCTCTCATGTGCCCCCTCATCTTCCCTCAGAATGGGGAGCTGAAATTGGCTGACTTCGGCTTGGCACGAGCGTTTGGGATTCCAGTTCGCTGCTACTCTGCCGAGGTGTGCTGGGGAAAGGGAAGCGGGGTTTCAGGAAGGAGTGCCCGGTGACCACCCTGCACGCCATGCTGTTTCCATGTTCTGTCTGAGCTGCCCCTGGAACCTCCTCTCTAGCCCTCTAAGTGGAGACCCTTGTGGGTGGGGCTTTCTCAAGGTGGTCACACTGTGGTACCGTCCGCCGGATGTCCTCTTCGGGGCCAAGCTGTACTCCACGTCCATTGACATGTGGTCAGCCGGCTGCATTTTCGCAGGTGACGTCCTGTCCTGGGGCTTTGCGGTGGCACTGTCATGTCCTTTGTGGTTGACATCTAGCATCTGGAGGGCCCCCTGCGGGTGGGGAGAGAGAGCCAGACCCCTGGGGCTGGGGATGGAGGATGATGGGGGAAGGACTGGCCGGAGTGAGGGGTCCTTAGTCCATCAAGGCTTAGCCCCCTCTCTTCCCCCCAGAGCTGGCCAATGCCGGGCGACCTCTTTTCCCTGGCAACGACGTGGATGACCAGCTGAAGAGGATTTTCCGATATCCTTCCGCTTCCCTTTGCCCACCACTCTTGTCCTCCCTGCAGAAGGGGAGTGGGCAGGGAGCTTAGAACAGGGGCAAGTGTGACAGTGGCCTGGCCAAGAAGGGGATCCGGGGCTTCTCCAGAGGTGAGGGGAGCAGAGCTTGCTGTCCCCTCCCAGGTGCACACTGTCCCCTTGAAGGTACCGCCTGCAGCGAGGAGGGACTGTTGTGGGGGGGGGGTGAATGCGAAGGATACAAGAGCCAGGAGGGAGGAGGGAGGGGTGGTGCCTTAGCACCAAGGGCACATGGTTTGGGTTATATTAGTTAACATCTGGACACAGCTGACGTGCCTGGCAGTGCGGTGGGCGAATGGGAGCCACAGAGGAGTGTGTGTGTCGTGAACTGGGGTGTGGGGTGGAAGGGGCAGGGGTGAGCAGGTATGAGGAGCTACCCCTTGGAGGGAAGAGCGCCCCCTCAGCCCTGGAGGTGCAGAGCCCTTCCCACGAGTGACCTTGACCCTGTGGACACGCTGCTGGGGACACCAACGGAGGAGCAGTGGCCCGCCATGACCAAGCTGCCGGACTATAAGGTGCGATGAGGGGTACGAAGGGTCAGGTCCCCGTCCTTCCAAGCACCGGCAGCCTGCACACCTCACACCGCCTGTCTGCCCCTCTGCAGCCCTACCCGATGTACCCGGCCACGACGTCCCTGGTGAATGTGGTGCCCAAGCTCAACGCCACAGGGAGGGACTTGCTGCAGGTGGGTGACCGGATGTGTCCAGAGGGACACGGGGAGGGCAGGCCGCGGTAGCTGCCCTGGCTGGAACCTGATGCCTTTCCTCTCGCTCTCCAGAACCTCTTGAAGTGTAACCCTGTCCAGCGCGTCTCAGCAGAGGAGGCCCTGCAGCACCCCTACTTCTCCGACTTCTGTCCCCCTTAGGCCCCAGTCCCCTGGCTGCCAGGCTGGGGCCTGGCCTGCTTAAGGCCCACGAGGGAGGGAGGATGGGCGGGGGGTTGCTGACGTCCAGCTGTGCTGGGCCCAGCCAGGGTAGAGATACCCTGGCCCATAGTCTTCACCCCCTCCATGGACTTTATTTAATTTCATAAACTGGCTCCCTTCCCAGAGTCTGATGCAGTGGGGTGGCCATGAAGGGGGACTGGGGGGCCACGCTCCCCGTTAGCATTCTCTGCAACCCTGCGGTCCAGCTCAGACACACCCAACTGGCCACACCCTGCCCCTGGACTGTAAGTGGCCTAAGACTGGAGGCTGGAGACCTTGACCTTTGACCCCCCGCCTGGGGTCAGGGCGGCGCGGCCCCCCACCCCCTCTGCATTTGTCCCATCTGGGAGCAGAGATAGGCTTCCTCCTGAACAGGGACCAAAGGGCTGGCCTGTCCTTGTGGCTGTCCCCATCTCCCCCTGCCCCCCAAAACTTGCAGGAAAGACCCGAAGATCTGATTCTACCAGGAATGCCCCCGCCCCCTCTGCCAACTTTCCAATGGCCGAGGCATAACAAATGAGAGAAAGGGGTCCAGGGCCAAGGCCTGGGGCATCTTTCCTGGCAGGAGGGGAAGACTCCCCAGCCCCATCTCAAGCTGGGGCTTTTGACTCTCGTGAGGAGGTTGGGGATGCAAGAACTGTTCCCCTGGAATGCTGGGAACAATGGCATTTGGAGGCTGAGGCAGGAGGACTGCCGAGAGTTTGAGGCCAGCCTGGGCCACACAGTGAGACCCTGTCTCAAACAAAAGAAAAGACTGTTCCCATGGAGACAGGCTGGTGCCGTGCCTGGTCCCAAATGCGAGAAGAGGGATCGTGACCTTTGAAGGAGGGTGCCAGTTTGTGTTCTTAGAAGTGGAAGAGCCCTTTGTCCTCTCCCCTGCTTGCTGGGCTCTGGGTGGGAGCCCCCTTCCAGCTGTGCCCTGACAGTGCACTTAGCACCTACTGACCAGACTCTGTGCCTCCCCTTGAGCTCTGGCCTTGGGGAGAGGGTCCTCTTCTCTGAGATCCCCATAAACTCATTCACACTAAAGTGCAAATGACTGATAGTCTCTTACTACCATCCTCTCCAAAGGCTTGTGAAAGCTCCCTGGGTCCCCCCCTCCAATGTTTGTGAAGCTCATCCAGCTCAGGATGGCTGGTAGGTGCTTCTGGACTGAGGAGGGCTCGCCGGACTGGCTCGCGTCTGCCCTGGGAGAGGAACGCCTGAGCCAGATGCACTCAAACTTTATTTGGGGCAGAGACAGCACAGATGCGCAGGCTGGGTGTGTCTGGGATGTGGAGGTATGGCCCTGAGCCCCGACTGCAGGTCTAGAGCTGTGTGACCAGGTAGCAGGTGCGGTGGGAGGCGGAGAGCGTCTTGGTGACAGCGCAGGGAGAAGTGGGAGGCCTGGGGAGACACGGCGGGCTGCAGTGGGTGCCTTCACTGCTGCCCCCAGCCTCCTCTGGACCACAGAGGACCGTTTGTTTGTGTTACCTGTGGCCCAGGCTGAGGTGGGGAACGCGGGTCCCACGGCCGGCCAGGCCTTCCTGAAGCTGCGGGAGTTAGAGGGGGAGGTCAGAGGTGCTCTGGGTGGAGGCCTCACACCCCTCTAGGGCTGGCAGGGCTGGTGGAGGGGCTGTTACCAGATTGGTGCTGGAGTGCCTTTGAGAGCGCCTTCGGTTCCAGAAGTACCCCAGCACCCTGTCTTGGAACACCTGGGGAGCAGGGGCAGGTGGCCAGGGTGCATCTTTACGGACCCTTCGCACCAGCTCCACCCCTCCCCACCAGGGCCCTGGCCCACCTCACAGAGGAAGTCTAGGATCTCTAGGACGGTGAGCAGGCTGGCTCCGATGAACAGCCCCATCTGGCCCCCAATGTCGCCTGTGGAGGCAGGGTGCCTGTCAACTCAGCCACCCGCCCGGCCCGCACCCACGTGACCCCAGGCCCTCTGCACGCACCGAGCAGCTCCGACATCTCGTAGGCCTTCTTCTGGTCCACTGTCTCATAGTTGAGGGCCTCAAAGAAGATGTCAAGGGCGAGCACGTTCTCTCTGCAGGAAAATGGGTCTGAGTGCTCGCCAGGCACCCCGAGCCCCAGAGCCCGTGCTGATGGGGGCCTGGGTCTGACGCAGGCTCTGTGCACGAGGCGCATCGGACCCCCAGGAGCCTGGGCTGGAAAACCCGCCCATCCTCCCCGGCGCGGCTCACGCGATGTAGGCCTCGCTGCGGTTGAATTTCCGGGCCAGGTAGCGGGCGGCAGCGCGGCTCGGGAGCCGCACCATGGAGAGCTCCTTGGCGTAGCGCGTGATGGCGCACGGGTTGGGGCAGGCGCACGTTTCCTTCCGCACCACGGCGTCTGCGGGCCCCCCAGAGGCCGGGGTCAGGGCAGCCAGCCTGGTGCGGGCCGGGTCGAAGGTGGGGTCAACGGCGGAGTGGGGAGAGGCGGAGGAGGCATACCCCTTACCCAGGGCTGGGCCTGCACAATCCTTGTACTGCTGGGGGCTGCACACAGGAGCACTGCCTGGAGTGTGAGGAGGCGGATACAGGATCCTGAGCCCTCCCCGGCAATCGGGCTCCCCCACCCTAAGGCCCGGACCCCACGTCCTTACCCGGCATGTGCATCATCCGGCACCCGCACTTTCGAGCTACGAAGCGGGCCTCGCATGCCATTCGACACCCCATTAAGCTATAGGGAGGGCTGGGGTTGGAACTGGGGCTGGGGGCACCCAGGAGATCAGAGGGTTCCTCGAAGTCGGGGTCCACAGATGCGGAGCTGCAGTCACCCCAGGGCGGTGGCAGGAAGCTCAGCTGTGGAGGGGCAGGGTTAAGGAGGACCTGGGCCAGGGTGCGAGGGTGCTGGGGTCTGGAGCCGGGCCGAGGGACTGCGGGTTTAGAACGGGTGCAGGAGGAGCGGGCGGGCGGGGCTGACTGGAGGCACAGCGAGGATACTTGCTGCTTCTGGCAGGACACAAAAGTCTGGTACCCTGGGGCTGCCCCAAAGCCCAGCTGGTCGATGACAGGAGGCTCCTCCTGGCTGTGGATCTGCACTCGGATCCCCACCTCAAACGGGGTATCATCTGCAGGGAGGGCCTTTGAGGCCTGAGTTCCCCCGGGAGACTTTCCTTGTCAGCCCACTCTCCCCAGGGCTTGGAAGAGCCACCCTTTCCCCGCTCGTAGAAAGCACGAGCTTTGGGGTCTGTCGCGGGCAGCTCCTCCCCTCCTCTCCCTCTCTGCCTTTCACACGCCGTCGCCACCCCCAGCCCCGCATGTGACCCGCACCAACGTGTGTGCCCCTACCCGTCGGCTTCCACACGGGCAGATACTCTTCCTGCTGCACATCCAGCAAGATATCCAGGCCGTTGCCAGCACCACCTTTGGAAGTAGTGAGTAGCTGGGCCCCGCCAGCACCAGAGTTGAATGTGTAGCACTGTCCCATCCGGGTGAAGGTCTGGCAAGGGGGACAGGAAGTGACAGCCCTCTCCCCAGACGAGCACGAGGACATGGGGCTTCTCCTCCCCTTGGGCTTCATTTGGTCTTCCCTGTGAATTCTGAAGCCCACGTCTTGATGCCCCAAGCCCTATACTGTGTAGTGGAGCCCTCTCTAGTGCCCCTTTACCACTCCACCCCCCGACTCCCACCAAGCCCTGGCGCCGCCTACAGGGCAAATGTTACTTCTGGGGTCAGGAGGAAAGGAAGTAGGTTGCTGCCTCCTGAATGCTGAAGAGGTGGAGGAAAGCAAGTTCCCTCCTGGCAGAAAGAGGTTCTCTGACCTAGCGTGGTGCCAAGAAAGCCCCACACGGGAGCAGGGCCTGCACAGCCAGCTGGGGTAGCTGGGGTCAGCTGGGGTAGAGTGCCACCCAGCTGGGAGGCAGGGAGGGAACAGAATGGTACTATGGGGAGAAGAGCTGTGGCCTGCGGGAAGGAAAGGGGGTCAGGCAGAGGGGGTCAAAGTTCCCTGGCTTTGGAGGAGCCCAGGGCATGGTGGATCGCCGGGCAGGGTTGGGGGGCAGCTCACCACGGTGAAGTTCTCGGGCCCACAGGGCTCGCCGCGGTAGTGGCAGTCCAGCAGCATGTCCTCAAGCGAGTGGCCAGCGCGGGCATAGAGCTGTGCCATGTCGAAGGTGGGGCTGGGCATGAAGCCGGGCGGTGCGGGTGGCCGGCCCAGCGTGCGTAGGAAGGCGGTGTGCTCGGCAGGGTCCAGGCCCAGCAGCGCGGGGCCGGCCCAGTGCAGGTCATTGGGTGTGAGGCGGGAGCGGCGCAGTGGGTTGATGTTGCATAGGGTGACGGCCGGGAAGGTGAGCCGGTCACTCTCGCGCTCGTCTAGGACCGTCTCGTGGTGGAACTCCCCGTAGTAGCGCACCCGCTCCTCCACCTGGTAGAGGAAGGCTGCCAGCGACAGGAGCATGGCGGAGGCCCACAGCCCGCGGCGCAGGGTAAGGCCGCCGGGGCGGAAGACATGACCCAGCCCGTGCAGCGTGCAGTTGCTGGCAAACACGTGGATGTCGGAGCTGGGCCTCTGAGCCTCCTCCAGCCCCGAGGGGCCCTTCATGGCTGCAGCTGGAGGGGAAGAGGGCAGAGAGCAGGCCTGCGGCTTGGAGGGAGCGAGGGTGGGCCGGAGGACTGGCAAGCGCGGCGAAGCAGGATTCAAGTGGCCAGGCAGGGGCCAGGCAGGTGAGGTGAGCAGAAGAGAGGGTGGGAGAAGAGCCAAGGGGATAGGTGGGGAGGCACTGGCCTGGCGAGGCAGGAAGAGGTGACCTGTGGGTCCAGCTCGGCTTTCTCCAGAAACAGGCAGTGGCTCGGCGCTGAGCTCCGCGGCGGGGACCAGGTAGGGCACGGGCAGTGGTGGCAAGCGGGGGCTGTGGAGCTGCGTGGGGCAGTGCTGAGTGGAGCTGCTGCAGAGGATTGGGTTTCAGCAGTGAGGGGGGCCCAGGGGCCAGCAGAACGGTCTGGAGGGCAGGGAAGTCCCTGGAGCCCCAGGCTGAGCCATTAGTGCAGGGGGGGCCACTGCTGTCAGAGACCAGAGGCGCCAGGAGGAAACCACAGCAGTCCTGGGGAGGGCTCCAAGGGAGCCCTGAGATATGTTGGGGCTTGGGGTGCTGTTGGGGTTCGGGGTGTCTCTGAGTCCTCAGTGCCCGGGTTGCAGCCCCTGCATTTCAGGCCTGGGGTCAGTCACTGACCCGTGGCCCAGCCCCGCCCTCTGCCCTGCGGCTCCGAACAACCCCACCTGCGAGCGTCTCCTCTTGCAGAGTAGACTTGGCTCTTGACCAGGCCAGAGAGCGGTGGGGAGCTTGGCATCAGCAGATCTCTCTTCTGTGCCCCCAGCATCCCAGGCCTTACTGGGCAGGCAGGGCCTTCTTCAGGTCCCACACCAGGGACACCCCGTCTTGGGGGCATCCCCCTGTCCCTAAGGAGTCAGATCCCTGCTTCCCCACCTTCAGAACCTTGTTGGTGAGGCTGGCCTGAACCCCAGGTAATGTGTGTGCCCTCCTGCCACCCCCCAGGTTCCAGGGGTGCCCTGTGACATCTTCCCGTTCTTACTGAACACATCCTGGAGACCCTGTGAATCCCAGCACCTGGGAAACCCCTTGTAGAAGCGGCTGCATGCCGTGCGAGGTTTATTTACCCACTCCCCCTGCTGAGGACCAGCGTGGGTTTCCAGTCTTTCCAGCACAAACACTTGCTGCCAATACCTGCAGGGTGTGCACGTCCAGAAATACAACGGCCAGGTCCCGAGGCCACTTGGTAGATGCCACCAAACTCCCCCCATAGCGGTGATCATTTTGTGCTCCCAGCGGTATCGGGGAGGGAGCGCATCTGTTCCTGCCTGAGCCGCTTCCACACGAAGGCGCTACAAGCCCCGAGCCCGCTGGGTGCCCTCCAGAGAGCGTGGGCTCTGAGCAGGGTGCAAGAGGGTTGGGCTGGGACACCCACCCACGCAGCCAAGACCTGTCGTCGCTGTCCGCAAGGCCAGTGCTGGCTAGGCTGAAGCAGGACAGGGCGCTGGGCTAAGCTGCAGGTCTGTGGCCCAGCTGAGCCCCAGGGGGCCTGCAGGGCCCTGGTCCTCATTTCACTGTCAGCTCTGTACTGGCTAAATGCACGGTGACACTTCCCACCAGCCTGAGAAAAAAAGCAGGCTTATTTTTGTGGACTTACGGAAGTTTATTTCATCTCTTGTCTGAAAGTCATGGAGGCCGCCAGATTAATTTCAGTGGCTTCTGGCTGTGAGTGGTGGGGACAAAAGTTTTCCCAACAAAACATGATCACGCTGTGCCTCAGCTGCTCCTCTGTCAAACCTTCAGGCTGAGCAGGGACAGCCTCCTGGGCTCTGGTCTCAGCGGCACAGGGTGGGTGCATAATTGGGAAGGGACGATGAGTATGGTGGCTTGTAGCGCAGAAGTGACCATTTTCTGAGTCCACCACACTGATTTTTGGTCTCGCTATGTAGTTCAGGCTGCCCATGAACTCACTATGTAGCCCAGGCTGGCCTTGAACTCACATGTATCCTCCTGCCTCAGCCTCCTGAGTGCTGGGATTACAGGTATGCCCCACACCCAGCTCACCCTGTGATTTTTAAGCACTTCACCACAGGTCATCCCATTTTTTTTTTTTTTTTTTTTTATTGAGACAGGGTCTCTGTATGTAGTTCAGGCTGGCCCTGAACTCACTGTAATGTTCCTGCCTCAGCCTCCCGAGCCCTGGGATTACAGGCTTGACTTCCACTTAACTCTTGGAAGAAGCTTTCAAAACCAAGCATAGCCACACTGCTGATTTCTACTGTGTAGGTGCGGGTGCAAGACTGAGGTGAAGTTACACCACCATCTAGGCAGGTGGCCCTGTGGCAGGCGTGGCATGTCCGCATAGGCACACCTGGTCCTAAACCATGGCCCGAGCTGCTGCTGCCTCTTCCAGGATGGCCTCCCAGCAGCAGCCTCTGCTCTGTCTGCCCCATGGGAAAAAAAATTTTTTTTTCTTTTTGAGACAGGGTCTTGTTATGCAGTTCAGGCTGGACTTGAGCTGGCTTTGTAGCCCAGGCTGGTCTCGAACTTGTGACAGTCCACCTCCCGCAGGCTCCTGGGTGCTGGGATTAGAGGCGTGCGCCACCACGCCCGGCTTCTGCCTATGGAAAGTGGAGCTACCCCTTTGCCGCAGGAAGAATCCAACATGCCTGGCAGGCAGCACAGGGAGCCCAGCCTCTCTTCCCACCCTGGGGAGCAGCTGCGTGGAGTACCGCTGCCCGGTTCTCAGTGGGAAGTGACAGGGACAGCGTCCAGGCACAGAGCCCCTAGCCCTGCGTGTGGGTGGGGAGGGCTGGTGCAGCCGGAGCGGCACAGGGACACAAGGGCCTCACTGCCCTGTCCTGGGCACCGGCTCAGCCCAAGGGCTCTCCCCGTGTGCCTGGTCCCACAGACGCTGCCGGCGGCCCAGGCCTGCCCTATTCAGCCCTGGCGCCACAGGCTCATGCGCTTCAGCTTCACCTGGTCTCTCTGGGTCCCCCGCAGTGGGGCAGGACGCTAGCCTCAGTCTCACCAGGTCAAATTCAAGGCACACAGGCAGGGCAGCGGTGCCCAGCGAAGCAGGCAGGCAATTCCTGTGGGAACGGACCACTCCTCCCGCACCCTACCCCGCCCAGCCGTGGCCCTGGGAGGCGTGGGTCTGTGGGAGGCGGTGGGAGGGGAGATCCAGACAGCGGGGCCTGAGGTGATGATGGGGACAGTGAAGGACGGGGCTGTGGGGCGGGGCCAGGAGCGCTTGGGCGACAGTTCCCAGGCAAGGCGAGTGAGGCGAGTGAGCCCTGGCTGGGGAGGAGCCTGGGTATTCAAAATTCCTTGGAACTGGGCCTGGGGCAACTTCAGAGGGGAGGCAGAGGGGAACGGGGCAGACGGGCCTGGGTTCCACCGTGGCGCGTTCGCCCAACAACCTTGTGCGAGGGTAGGGAGGAAGGAGGCAGTGGGCAGCGAGGGCGGAATGACGGGAAGGATCCCAGCTCCCAGGCGGCCACGGCCGGCTTTATTGTGTGTGGGGCGGAAGGAACAGCAGTCACCCCAACGTGCTGGCCCTCCAGGGACTCAGCCCTGCGAGTCCCCCAGCCCCGGCGCCAGGAGGTGGCAGTGAGCAGACGTCAGAGTCACCCTCAGGTCCTGTGCCAGCGGTCCCGGGGGTCTCGCCGAGTCTCCAGAGGCGGAGTGTCCAGGGCCTGTCTGCGGATCAGCTCGGCGTACAGCCCGCCTTTCCTCAGGAGCTCTTCGTGGGTCCCAGCCTGCAGAGGGGAGGAGGGCCTGAGGGTCACCCCGAAATGCCGTGCAGAGCTTGGGAAGGAGGCCTCCCTTGCCAGCCATTGGGCTCACGGTCACATAAGCAGCCTCTCTTGTGGCGACCCTTGGAAAGGCAGTGCCTTGGGCTCAGAGATCCAGTTGGCGCCACCTCCTTGCTCAGGGCAAGTCTGGAGAACACCCAGAAGCTCGGCCGTGTCCGAGCCTACACGCTGTCCCAGGACCTACCCGGCTTGTCTCTCAGGGTCCCTGGTGTGGCCTCTCTACACCTCAGCCCCTCGGTGGCTGGCCCTCCCCAGAGCTGTCTACTTTACCCCTGGCTCCCGGGAGCCCCGGGCCCAGCTGGACCTCCTGGGCCCGAGAGGTGGTGCTTATCTAAAGAAGGCTGGGCGCCAGGCAGAGGCTCAGGGAGCTCGGCTGCCCCGCCTGTGCTTGTGTTAGAGGGTGCGGCCAGCCCTAATTCGCCGGCCCACCCCAGGCCCAGACTCACCTCGCAGACCCGGCCGTTGGCCATGACGACAATGTGGTGGGCCGCACGCACGGTACTGAGCCTGTGGGCAATGACCAGCACGGTGCGGCCAGCGCTGGCCCGGTCCAGGGCCTCCTGCACCACCCGCTCAGACTCCGCGTCCAGTGCGCTGGTGGCCTCATCCAGAATCAGCACTGTGGGCCGTTTGATGAGCGCGCGGGCGATGGCCAGGCGCTGCTTCTGGCCACCAGACAGAGCTGTGCCTCGCTCACCTGGGAGGCAGAGGGCGGGTGGAGGCCTCAGTGAGCCTCCGCTCTGCACTTGGGTGGCCTGCAGAGGGGCGCCGAGTCCTTCCTTGCAGTCCCAGCGCCCCATGCACGGTCATCAGCCTCTGAGGCCCCCGGGGCTGTCCGGCCTCTCTGAGGCGGGGACACCTGTCAGCTCCACAGCCCCGGGCAGATGAGTGGACACAGACAGGGATGCGTGGGGAGCAGTGGAAGATCTGGTGCCCAGACATGGTCCTGGGGTGAGGGGACTCCAGGCAATGGACTTGAAGCCCACCCAGGACAGCAGCAGCGACAGCCTGGGAGCCAGAAAGAGCCTCAAGGACAGCAAGACGGCTGCAGGCCACAGGCCACTGACGGGGGTGGGGCACAGAGCTCACGCTGAGATCTGAGGGACCGGGAAGGCGCCGCCCAGCAGAGGCAGCGGGCCTCCTTTGCAGAAGGCAGGCCACAGCCCGCAAGGCTGGCACGCCATCCGCCTGGAGAGGGTTGAGAACCCTGAGGTTCCGTCCTAAGAGGCGATGCTGGGAGCCCCGAACACAGCCGAAGGCTGATGGTAAATACGGCCACAGACTGAGACAAGAATGTTCTGGACAAACACCCAAACTGCAGGCTACAGTGTGCCTGCTCTAGGGGCCACTGTGCATTCCTACCGCCCTCTGTGACATTGGACAACACCCTTAAAAAACTAAGAGACCCTCAAGAGACGGGAGCCGGAAGCGAGGAAAGTTACAGGGAAGACACTCCCTGTCCTCCTCAGGCCTAGCGGGCTCTGAGAAGCTTCCAGGCCCTGTGAATCCCTCCTGTCTGTGGCCAGGGTCCTGTCATGTCACTGCCTGTCACCTCCTCTGCCTCCTCCCTGTCACTGAAGCCCTACCTTGCCTACAGGGTCTGCTGTGCCTGAGCTGCGCGCCCGGGCCTTGCCTGTGTCCCGTCCTGTGCTTCTGGTTTCTCGTCCTTGCCACCCCTGCTGCCCCCAGTCCTGCAGAGTCCCCACTGCCCGCAGGGGACACCGTCTCTCCTGTGCCACACTGCCACGGGGCCTGTGACCCTGGGACGCACCCACGACGGTGTCATAGCCATCGGGGAAGCTGCAGATGAACTCGTGGGCGTTGGCCTCCCTCGCGGCCGCGTACACCTCCTCGTCGGAAGCTTCTAGTTTCCCAAAGCGGATGTTCTCCATGATGGTTGTCCCAAACAGGACCGGCTCCTGCGGGGAGGACACAGAGGTGAGTCCACTCCGACTCCGCCCCGAGTGCCACCTGCATCGGGAGACTCTCTTTGAGACAGGGTCTGCTACGCAGTTCAGGCTGACCTTGAATTCACCGTGTAGCCCAGGCTGGCCTGGAACTTGAAACAATCCTGCTTCAGCCTCCTGAGTGCTGGGATTATAGGCGTGCGCCACCAGTCCCAGCTAGGACATACTGTGTTTTGACTGGATCCCCGCCAAGGGATTTTAGAGAGTCTGAAGTTCAAAGTCAAAGGTCAGTCAAGTCCAGGCAGAGTGGCACATGCCTGTCATTCCAGCACTCTGAAGGCCGAGGCAGGAGGATCAACATGAGTTTGAGGCCAGCTCGGGCTCCATAGTGAGTTCAAGGCCATCCTGGGCTACATAGTAAGACCCTGTCTCAAAACAATCATGCTTCTCCCACGAGTGGGCGGCTGTCCCCTGCACAATGCTGAGGGCGCCGCTCTATTCCCCCGCCCGCACAGCAAGCCTGGCCATCACTGGGCCTAGTGAGTGGGTGGTGGCACCAGCTGGGGGCAGGGGTGGCTTGGACCAGAGCCCGGCCCGGAAGTGCAGAGGAGGCCCGGGCCTCCTGGGCAAGCCTTGGGATGGCAAGGTGATGGCCAGGAAAGAGGTCCGGGGAGGAGGAAGGTGAGGCCAGAGCCCAGCCGCGCCACCCCGGCCAGGCCAGCCGCAGACCGTACCTGGCTGATAAAGCCGATGACCTGGCCCCGGAGCCAGGAGGGGTCCAGCGTGCGCAGGTCGTGCCCGTCCAGCGTCACCGCGCCAGCCGTGGGGTCGTAGAAGCGCTCTAGCAAGGAGGCCACCGTGGTCTTTCCTGGGGTGCGTGTGTTTGGGGAGGAATGAGGCTGAGATCGCACACTGTCCCAGGGAAACGGACCCTGCGGCGGTGAGGGGCACAGCTCAGAGGGGCAGGGGCCCCCGGCGGCGGGGCTCACTGTCCCCAGCCCTGCTCCAGCGGCTGCCAGAGGAGCTGAGGGTGGGGACTCCCTTACCTCCCCCGGACTGGCCCACGAGGGCCACGATCTTGCCAGGGGGCAGCGTCAGGGTGAAGTCCTTCAGCACCTGGAAGCCGGGGCGGCAGGGGTAGCTGGGGGTCAAGGAAGCCCTGGTCAGAGCAGGCCCCCGGCCTCTGTGGCCCTGTGCCCTCCTGGATGCCCGGCTGGACCTCAGGTCCGCTCCCCCACAGGGCTGCCCTGTTCAGCGGTGCTCACCTGAAGCTGACATCCTGGAAGGTGACGGAGCCCCGCAGCTGCTCCTTGGGGACACTGTGGCCCCCCGACAGCGGGATGCAGGGACCCAGGGCCATGTACTCGAAGACACGGGCACCCGCGCTAAGGCCCCGCACCACCTGCAGGGGAACGCAGAGTCTGCACACGGTAGGACGGGGGCACCTCCGTGCAGTCAGGCTGCGACTTGGGGGGCTCTAGAACCCCAGAACCCCACACGCACACACAGGCGGTGCCCAGGGCAGCACACAGGGCCCTGGGGCTGGACAGGACCCCAGGTCGGCCCCCAGCCCCCAGCCCAGGGCACCCCCACTCACCTGACCGAACAGGACAGAGAGGCTGGCCATGGACCTGCAAGGAGGACACAGGGCTGTCACCACCCCTCCCGTGGTGACAAGAGCCAGAGAGGAGGGACACGAGGGACCTGAGGCCGAGGGTGGGGATGGCTCCCAACACCCGGCCTGCAGGAAACAGGGACCTGTGACACTGGTCCCCTGGCCTCGGCCCCCTCCTGGTATGAAGTGAGACCCTGACTCATCCCAAGACCCAGGAGGGGGTCCAGGAGGCAGGGGCAACGGGATGAAGGGCTGGGGGCACAGGAAGGTGTCCACGTGTTGCCCTGACCCCAGCGTGAGGGGTGAAGGCGGCACATCGCATGAGGGGTCCAGGAGCAGGGACCCCACTGACCCAGGACCTCCTGCCCCAGGTCCAGTGACAACACAGATGCTCATGGCAGAGATCAAGGTGGTGTGGCCCGCAGCGGGAGTGAGACCGGATGCTCGACTCCTGGGGCAGCAATGAACTACACAGCAGCCATGCCTCAGAAAACAAAAAAAAGATGGCAAAAAGAAAGTGAAGAGCCGAGCGTGGTAATGCACGTCTGTAATCCCAGCACCCAGAGGCTGAGGCAGGAGGATCGCTGCAAGTTTGAGACCATCCTGGGCTACAAAGTGAGCCCAAGGCCAGCCTGAACTGCACAGCGAGACCCTGTCTCAAAAAGACAAAAAGAAAAGAAAATCCATTTAGAGAAAGAAAACAGACACAGGGTCACAGGGGAGAAGGGTCTCTCTCTGGAGAGACCCTAAAACAAAACTCCAACCAAATGTGTCCCGTGGGCTGGCCTGCAGGTGTGCCTGTGTGGGAGATGGGCGTGTGTTCATCTGTCTAGACAGCGGGTCACCTCCTTTGTCCCGCAGGGCCGGGGATAGGGCAGCTGTGCAAGGAAGGAAGATGAGTCACGGCCACTTACTCATAGGTCCCCGACCAGCCCGGCTGACCCCTGACTGGGTACGCACTGCGGTGTACACGGGCCCCTCGGACATGAGGAAAGGCTGGCTTCCCCGTGACTCTTGGGCAGAGGGACTCACTTCTTCCAGCAGGGGAGGGGTGGGAGGACCCCCAGGCTCACAGAAAGTGGTGCTCGCGGGCAGCAATCTGCACTTGCACTTGCTGAGGAGGGCGGAGAGGGGGCGGGGAAGGGCCCAGAGTTATCTGCGCAGGAGGAGGGGTGGCTCTGCTGAGATCTGGAAGCCATTAGGGCCTGGCAAGGAGGCCGCCACCTAAGAAACCTAAGACGCGCATGACTCATTGCTGCTGTGGGATGACTTTGCTTACAGAGATGCCGCAGGATGCCGCTGTGTCCTGCCCAGGTGGGGCCTGGCCCCAGCTCTGCCAAAAAGGACCCTGGGGATGGGCCCAAAGGCTGGGGCTGCCCTGCTGTGCCCAAGTACCCCTGGACTGGCATCCGTGCCCCTCGCTGCACAGTAGGACCAGAAGGAAACTGTGGCTCCCGAACACGAGATCTGATCTCTGCGGGCGATCGGCGGGGCTGGATGCTGCCGCAGCTGGAACCCAATCCTGCTGAACAGCTGAGCAGTGCAGTGGGGAGGTGGCAAGTCTGTCCTCAGGCCAGAAAGGGCCCAGGAGCCCAGGAGCAGGCCCAGGCTGATTGTAAGGGGGGCCGGCAGGTTTCCTGGGGGCCTTAGGACTACAACATCATCCTGCTTGGAGAGGCCGAGCACGGCTGGTCGGGAAGCTGGGTTGGTACTGGGGGCTCCAGCACAGGGTGCGTGGGGAGCAGAGGGAACCCCCAGCCCCACGTCTCCTGCAATCAGAGGACTGACACACCAGGGGACAGACCCACCAGGGGCAGACCCGGGTGGAGGAGGGAAGAGCCCGCCCGGACAGGAGAAGCGTCAAGAGTGCAGGGCTCAGGCAGCCTGCAGGAGAAACAGGGCTGGGGTGGGGACTGTGCAGCCGCAGAGGTGGGGGTGATGTGCTTTACAGAATGCTGCAGGGGAGGCCGGGCGTGGTGGCGCACGCCTGTAATCCCAGCACTCAAGAGGCCGAGGCAGGAGGATCATTGTGAGTTCGAGACCAGGCTAGGCTACAAAGTGAGCTCAAGGCCAGCGTGAACTGCACAGCAAGACCCTGTCTCAAAAAAAAAAAAAAAAAAAAAGAGTGCTGCAGGGGCTTAAAAGGGGTGCTTTTGTCTACAGTGACAATGGGAATCTCTCTCCCTCCTCTGGGTTAGCACAGTAAGCCTGGGCTGCAGGATTCTATTTTTTTCTTCTTCAGGATTCTATAAAAAACCACAAGCCAGATATGGTGGCGTATGCCTATCATCCTAGGACTGCACTCAGGAGGCTGAGGCAGGAGGATCGCTGCACGTTCAAGGCCAGCCTGGGCTACATAGTTCAAAGTCAGCCTATGCTACATAGTTGAGACTCTGTCTCAAAATGAACGAACAAAGAAACACAAAATACCACAGACAAACAGTAGTGGCAAGACAGGACTCAGCAGGCGGGGGGGCACAACCAGAATCACCAGTGTTGCTTCTGGAGGGAGGATGGGGACCAGCAGGGGAGAGGCCCGGACAGGAGCCCCCTAACGTGATGTTTACTTATTGCTTGGGCTGTTGCTAACACAGATTTTCACTCTCTAATCATTTATTACAGCACTTTCACTCTTTAATTATTTTTCCGGTATGTATTTACGTATTTTCCTACACTCGGGGAAGGCAGAGTGGGAAGCGGCAGTAGGGTGGGACCGGCAGGGGCAAGGCCCACTTCCTATCCCAGCAAACGGCCAGGCCGAGCACAGGGGCAGCCCGTAAAGAGCTGTCACACAGAGAGAGCACTGCTCAGCCCTCAAAGGACGGAGAGCCTCGGGAGGGCTCGAACCCCAAAGGACAAAGGCTGTACTGCTGCAGCCCCCAAAGCAGACAGAGTCAGAGTCAGAGGGACTAAGTGGACAAGCAGCGCCAGAGGGAGGGGCGGGTGCAGGCTCACTTGTGCAGGAGGCGGGTGACGGCTGTGTGACGCTGTCAACCTGCCTGACATGACTGAAGCCTGAACTGTGTGCTTAACATTGTTAGGCGGGTGGGTTAACCTCATGTGGACTTAACATAATTAAAATTTTTTTTTTTTTTTGTCTTTTTGAGACAAGGTCTCACTATGCAGTTCAGGCTGGCCTTGAGCTCACTTTGTAGCCCAGGCTGGTCTCTAACTCGCAACAATCCTCCTGCTTCAGCCTCCCGAGTGCTGGGATTACAGGCGTGCACCACCAAGCCTGGCTAATTAAAAATCTTCAACTGGGTGTGGTGGTGCATGCCTCGGGAGGCTGAGGCAGGAGGGTTGTCTCCAGTTCGAGGCTAGCCTGGACTACATAGTGAGAGCTGGTCTCAAAAAACTAAAACCAACCAACCAAACAAACAAACAGGTTTTCGAAAGTCCTGTCAAGGATACCTGTGAGCTGTGTGGAAGGCCGGGATGACAAGGACAACTGCGTCCTGTCTGTAGAGCCAGTGAAGCAGGCTGGGCAGCAGCCCCCCAGAGCATGCAGACAACCCTGTCCGGACCCGGCAGGGCTCTGCAGGCGAGCAGGGATTATTTTTTAGGGATGAGAACAGCCTCCACTCACCTCTGCACTGTCTGGGAGGCCACCAGGAAGGACATGAGGTCTCCCCCTGTCAGTTGCTGACCAGCTACCAGGGAGCCCCCAACAAACAGGGTGCCCAGGACCATGCCTGTGGGAAGGACAGAGGTGAGGGGCACAGCCAGGGGCGGGGCGAGCCCTGCCCGGGCATCCCAGTCCTGGCCCTGCCCTATCCTCAGCTGACGAGGGCCGAGGTCATCTGCAGCGCAGGGGCAGAGCTCACCTCACACTGTTCCGAGGCGGCCCAGAGCCTCTGGCCGCTCCGGCTGATGCTGCCCCGGCTGATGCTGCCCCCTGCTCCCCACGGGCACCCGGCAGACGAAGGTGCCTGGTCACCGCTGAGAAACCGTGGCTGGTGGTGCTGCCCCGCAGCTCCTGCTCCTCCCTGGCGCAGCCCCGGGTCCCCTCCCGGCAGGCCCCGGGGCTCACTCACAGTTGAAGGCGATGTTGGAGAGGCCCTGGAACAGGGCGATGCCCCTGCCCAGCTCCTCGGCTTTTGCGCGGCACTGCTCCAGCTCTGCTCCGTAGCGTCTGGGGAGGGTCCGGGCAGGAGCTCAGGACGGGCGCGGGGCTGGACATGGGTGTGGGAGCCGCGTCGCCACCCTGGGCTCCAGCCCCTCGGACTTACTCCTCTTCACGCTGCTCCATGGCGAAGGCGCGCACCGTCCGAACGTTGCCCAGGGCCTCGTCTGCTACGCCTGTCGCTCTGGCGACCTATGTAGTGTCCGGGAGACAGGAGGCTGGGCTGGCGATGGGGGTGCTGATGGGGACAGCGGGCTGGAAAGCTGAGGGAAGGGGGCCCCGGCGTCCCCGTACCTGCTCCTGACACAGGCGGGACAACTTCCGGAGACCCGAGCCCATCAAGGTGCCCACGCCCATCAGGGCGGGTGTGGCAATCATCAGCAGCAGCGTGAGGCGCGGGGACAGCATGGACAGGGACACCAGGCAGCCAGCCACCTGCGTGCAGCTGCGCAGACCCTGGCCAGGGAAAGCGGACAGAAGGCTGTCTATCGCCTGTGCCGTGGCAAGACCCTGCCTTCGGGGAGCCCAGCGGCACTCACTGGTCACAGAACTGGACCCTTTCTGACCAGCTGGGGTCCAGTGAGCAGATCCCACTTGTTTCACTGTTTTTCTTTCTTTTTTTTTTTCTGTTTTTTTTTTCCGGTACCGGAAATCGAACTCATGACCTCGCACTTGCCAGGCAGGCGCTGTGCCGCTGAGCTAAATCCCCAGCCCCCTTTTTTTTGTTTTTGCTTTTGTTTTTTTGAGACAGGATCTCACTGTGGAGCCCAGGCTGGCCTTCAGCTCACAGTGATCCTCCTGCCTCAGCCTGCTGACTGCTGGGATCACAAGTGTGCCTCACACCTGGCTTTCAGGTTCTGATCTAGATCAGAGCCAAGAGCCATGCACGGGGATGTGGCTCATCGGCTGCTGTGAGCCAGCATCCAGCGTGACGCGCCCACAGTGGTGGCGCGGGGAAGGGGCGGGTGTCTGTGTGCTCAAGCTCAGGGCCGGCCAGCATCAGCACTCTGCACACACGGCAGGCAACGCGAGATCGCTGCTGCTGGGAGACGCTCTGGTCTGGGTCCCGGGGAGGCGTCCCACACAGGAGGCGGCCTGTCCTGACCTCGGCCACGCCCGCCTCGGCACCTCTTTTCCATGGACTGGACGTCCGTGTCCCCTCATGCACCGCCTCTGCGGGCAGCAGGGAGCCTCGGCGGTGGGCCTGTGCTGGGCTGGGCCGCCAGGCTGCTTGGTGAGTCACCGTGGGCGGGGACACAGGACAGGGAGCGCGGGCACTGACCTGGGAGATGACGAGCTTGAAGGACGACTTGAACTCCTGCACGTCGGTCGTCAGGCGGCTCACCAGCTGCCCTGTCCTCTTGGCATCAAAGAAAGCAATGTCTTGTCTGGCGGTGGGACGGGGCGCGGCAGGGGCCAGGGGAGAGACGGCACTTCATGATTTGACAGCTCCTGGGCCCTCCCGGGGCCATCAGTCACCCTTGCCCACACCCTACAGTGGGCAGTACCGGAGCAGGGAGCTGAAGAGGGCCCTGCGCATGTCCACGGCCATGCGCTCGCCGACGTGGGACAGCAGCACCAGGTACCCGAAGGTCAGCAGTCCCTGCGAGAGAGGCCGGAGCACTCAGGGACGCCCGCCCGGGAAGGCTCTCGGTGCCTGGGGCTCCCGCCCCGCTGTACCTGGACGCCGTAGAGGAGCAGCAGGTGGGTGCTGAGGTTCCGGGACTCGGACATGAAGCTCCCCACGTGGTCCCTCGTGTACTTGGCCACGATCTCAACCAGCTGACCCAGGACCAGGGGGATCTGCACATTCACCAGGGCTGCACCTAGTGCCAGCTGTGACAGGGCAGGACAGAGGGGACACTCGCTTGGAGAAGGGCAGCCGTGCTCTTCCCCTCCCACAACTGAGCATGCTCAGTGTGGGTGACTGCGCGTGCAGATGAGACTTAATGCCCAGGCTTCTAGCTGCCCTGATCCCCATGCAGGTTCTCCTGCTTCTGCGGGGCAGGAGCGCTGTCGTGTGCAGCCGGGTCCTCTGTCCCAGGATGGAGGGGCGGGGAGAGCCTCACCACAACGGCAGCCCCCAGGAGCAGCAGGTGGGGGCGCAGGAACTGCCAGAAGAGCTTCCAGTTGAACTGGGACTGCGTGACAGGGGGCACAGGGCGGGCAGAAGGGGCCTCCTGTGCCTCACACAGGGCTACCAGGTAGAGGCGGGGACGCTTGTACAGCACCACAGGGCCCAGCAGGGCTCCCCCCACCCAGCACCAGGCAGAGGGACTCTGGCTGGGAGCTGCGGTTGGCGGGGCTCGAGGGAGGTGGGCCAGGAGCTGTGACCGCAGCTGGGCCACGGCCCTGAGCAGGCAGGAGCTGAGGCGGCCATCGGGGGACCTGTCAGGAGGGAAGGGACAATAGGTGAGGCCCGGCTGTCCTTCAAGTGACTAACAAAGCATTTCTTCTTCCTTTCAGCCCTCAGTCCTGCCTTCCTTCGAGCTAGTCTTTTCTTTTTGAGGCAGGGTCTTTCCATGTAGTTCAGGCTGGCTTTCAATTCAGTGACAGGAATCCTCCTGCCTCAGCCTCCCAAGTGCTTGGATTGTAGGTGTGCGCCATCATACCTGGCTTATATTGTTTTTTTATTTTATTTTTTGAAATGAGATCTTGCAATGTTGCCCAGGCTGGCCTCCAAACTCCTGGGCTCAAGTGATCCTCCTGTCTTAGCTTCCCAGAGTGCTGGGATCATAGGTGTGTGCCACCACGCCTGGTGTTAGGGTTTGTATCTAGATGTCCTCCTACAGTCTCATGGGATCACAGGTGAGACCTTTAGAAGGTGAATGGAATCTCAGGGGGCTCACAGCTGACTTGCTGTGAGTAGATGGGGTCGGCTGGAAGAAGCAGAGACCACTGTGGGCATGATCGGAAGATTGTGTCTCCCTGACCGCCTCCCTGGATGCTACGACGCGAGCAGCCTTCCTCCACCCGGCTTCCGTCCAGCCTTCCTGCCTTGGAGCCAGGGACTAACTAAAGGTGGGTGCCAAATAAACCTCTCCTTGCAGGAGGTGGTGGCGCACACCTGTAGTTCCAGCACGTGGGAGGTTGAGGCAGGAAAACTGATACAAGTTCGAGGCCATCCTGGGCTACATAGTGAGTTCAAGGCCACCTGAGTAAAACAAAACAAACAAACAAACCTCCCTCCTTTAAATTGTAGGTTTCAGGTATTTTGTCCTAGCAATGAGGGAAGTAATTTTTTTCTGTGTGTCTTTTTTCTTTCTTTTTTTGGTACTGGGAATCAAACTCAGGACCTGGAGCTTGCCAGGCAGGTGCTTGTGCCACTGAGCTATATCCCCAGCCCTGTGTGTCTTTTTGAGACAGGGTTTCACTACTCACTTCAGGCTGGCCTTGAACTCACTTTGTAGCCCAGGCTGGCTTCAAACTTGCAGCAATCCTCCTGCCTCAGCCTCCCGAGTGCTGGGATTACAGGCACGAAGGTGCGCCACCATGACTGGCTTATTTTTAATTTTGAGACTGGGTCTCGCTTGTTGCTAAACTGCCCAGTTGGGGTTGAACTTGTGATCTTCCTGCCTCAGCCTCCCAGAATGCTAGGAGTACAATTCTGTGCAGCCACAAAGACTGCTCTGAAGCAACCTCCATTGCCTAGGCAACTGACAGGAGCAGGGTTTCTGAGGAATGTGAAGGCTGAGCGCCAGCCAGATCTTCAAAGTGCTCCCCGAAGCCAGGCCTGATTTGGCCTCAGGGGCGCCAACCGGAGGGCAGCTCTGCTGGCCTTGGCCTTTCACAATCACCGCAAGCCGGGGCTAGAGGGCACTTCCGGGCCAGGCGGGGACCCAGAAGTCCTTGGTGAGGCTCCAAGGTGACCAGCGCCCCCCGGCGGCTCCTGCTGTGACCTGGCACTGCGCTTGCTCAAGGTGCCAAGCCAGGCAGCCAAGACCCGGCAGCAGCAGAGTCAGGAGGCTGCTGCCTGCGACCCCGTCTCTCCCAGAGATGCCCTTATCCTCACTGGATTAAAAACATCCATGTGGGGGAGAGGTAAAGTAATCTGTCCCCGGGCAGCAGAGCCTGGATGCCCTGATGGGTGGGGGGGGCAGCTCTGCTGTCTGGTTCCAGAACCCAGGCTTATTCTGTGCCACCGTGGCAGGGCCAGGGAGGGACCTGTCACACCCAGCCCTAGACCTCCCTCCCTAGGCCCGAGGGTCCTGTGTGTGACAATGCAAGGAGGGAAAGGGCCACAGGTCCCCCTCCATTGGGTGACAGAGGAAACAAAAATGAATTTATCCTGTCTTGAACAGACCAACCCTTCTTTTTCCTTCAGATGCTGCATCTATAAACTGGTAATATGGATTCAACTGTTCTGGCCATTTTTTTTTTTTTTTTGGAGACAGAGTCTCGCTATGCAGTTCAGGATGGCCTTGAGCTCAATTTGCAGCCCAAACTGGTCTCGAACTTGTGATGATTCTCCTGCCTCAGCCTCCCGAGTGCTGGGATTATAGGTGTGAGCCACCATACCCAGCTTGTTCTGGCCGTTCTTGTTTCACTTTGTTTTGTTTGAGGCTCGGTTTCGCTATGTAGTTTAGGCTGGCCTTGAACTCGCTTACCTAGCCCAGGCTGGCCTCAAACTCATGGTGACCCTCCTGCCTCTCAGCCTCCAAGTGCAGGCATGTGCCACCAAGCCCAGCAATATAAACATATTTTTAAAGGCAGGATCTTGCTATGCAGTTCAGGCTGGCCTCAAACTCGCTATGTAGTCCAGGCTGGGCTCAAACTGGCAGCGATCCTCCTGCCTCAGCCTCCGGAGTGCTGGGGTTACAGGTGTGCACCACCATATACACGTGTAACCAGCAAGTGCTGGGATACAAGGGAAAGAGACATGAGGCTTGGCAAGGGGCAGTCATTCCAATCTCTAAAGCACCTGGATGTCAGAGTGTAAGTCGGAGGGCTGTTCAGGACCATCCTGGATTTTAGGCTGCAAGGTGACATGAGCTTTACAACTTAAAGGCCAGAAGTGGGCTGGAGCAGGATGAGGCTGGCTAAAGGAAGCAGGTTAGAAATGGATGTTAGCGAGCCAAGAGGGCATGGTCGGCTGTGCACACACCCAGGAGACTAGTGGCAGAGAAAGGCTTTTTAGAAAAGCGTACAGTGTGAGGTTTCTTCTTTCCCACCACGGTCTTTACATCCCCACACCCTTCTAATTACAGACTGCCTCTCATCCTCCCTCGCTTTCAGGGAGGCCCATGCGTCTTGCTACCTCTGTCTGATGCCACCCCTTCACCCTATTGCACTTGGCTGGTTTTTATGTCATGTTTTACAGCGTGTTCTACATCCGTCTCAAGTTTTAGATGGGGAATCTCACTCCTCCTTTCCTGTATAATTGTTTTGTTTTTCCCATTGGACTCTATCTTCGCAGAAGGGCAGGAAGCTACACTCAGCAGAGCTCCGGTACATCATAGACGCTGAGCACATATTTGTTGAATACAAGAAAGTCCTCATTAGCGATGCCGAACAGTCTAACCTGACTACAATAGTACCTTGCAAAAGTTTAGACGTCCCACAGCTAATGTTTTACACTGCAATCCCGTGCGAGACCCCAATACCACCCAGTACCACAGAGTGGAAAGGTTTCAGAAAATAACACTTCCCTGATGTTTATTTTTTTTGTTTGTTTTTTTCCGGTACCAGGAATAGAACTCACGACCTCGTGCTTGCCAGGCAGGCGCTGTGCCGCTGAGCTAAATGCCCAGCCCCTTCCCTGATGTTTAAACTCGCAGTCTGATATTGTCGGTTCACCTCATGGTCCACTGAAAGCACCCACTAGGGAACTCACATACACTTGGGTGTTATGTCTTTCCTTGGGTTTCTTTCTGGTTCAAATAATATCAACAGCCTTCTTATTCTTTCCTCAAGACTGTTTTCAAACCGTTTAATAATTTACCATGGCCACTTTTCAGCTTCTCTCATCTCTAAACTAAAACTCTAAGCAGGGCAGGATGCTTGCCAAGAACTGCTAGATTACTTCCCAGCACCGGCACTTCCAGCTCTAGCTCATCCCAGCGCCTGCCCTCCCTCCATCAATTAGACAGCTTTCCAAGGGACACAGCCCGGCAGAAACCGCCCTTGGCCGGGGGCCTGCTTCACCCTCACATTCTTCCCTGCAGGATTAGAAGGGAATCGGTCCCATCTGACAAAGCATTTCAAATGAGATTCCAAATCCTTGTTTCTCATCTTTTCCTCTCCGTGGATGAACAAGAACAAGAGTAGAGTGTTTTGCCAAGAATGAATTACAATTGATTCTTGTTCTCTGTAAATTCTTTTTTTTTGTACCGGGAATCGAACTCAGGATCTTGCGCTTGTCAGCCAGGCACTTGTGCCGCTGAGCTATATCCCCAGCCCAGTTCTCTGTAAATCTCCAATTCCAGGAATTACTTTTTTTCCTTTTTTGGTATAGGGGATTGAACTCAAATCCTTCCCATTGAGCTATATCCCATTCATTTCTTTGCTTTTTTTTTTTCAGGGTCTCTTAGTCCAGTGTGGTGGTTCAGTCCTGTAATTCCAGTATTGTGGGAGGCTGAGACAGGAGGATTGCAAATTCGGTGAGGTGCAATTTTAGACCCTATCTCAAAAAATTGACCCTGGGGAGCGAGGGCCCTGGGTTCAATACCCAGTACCAAACAAAATAAACAAACAAAACTCTCTCAACACAGGGTCTTGCTAAGTCACTAAACTGTCTAGGACGGGCTCGAACTTGGGATTCTCCTGCCTCAGCTTCCCAGACGCGGGTTACAGGCGAGCATCACCACGCCTGGTTCAGGAATCACTTTTGATGGGCTCACTCCCAGTCATGGGAGCACCACCAATAATAAACGTTTCTTGACACTAAAGAATTTTTGCCCAATCGCCAGATCAATTCCAACAGTGCGGACCGGGCCGGGAGTGGTGCCCCCTGGTGGGCAATGCGGATTGGGCGTGGCCACCGAACCGAGGCCTCTAGTCAATCCGACTGGAGGAGGAAGACGCAGAGCTTCCCGCGCCCACCTTGATCGTCGCTATGAATAATTGAGGCCAACGCCCAAGGAGTGACATTCCACCTCCGGCTCGGCTAGCATCAGCTCCCGTCAGGCCTCGCGCGCGCCCGGGATTCCCTCTCCCGGCGGGCCACGCGCACTGCCGGCTGATCAATGGCCCGGGCTCCGGGGAACTGTGTCCGTTTTTACCTGACGGCCGAGAATGACTGGAGCCGGTGGGAAAACAACGACCTGCCCGGGACAGGGCAGCCCCGAATCCCGGCCCGAAACAGGTGCATCAGCATGCTGGGGCGGGAAGACAGGCACAGCCGGTCACCGCAGCTTCACCCTCGTCCCACGGCGGGGTCCATGTTGGCTTCGGCCCGCGTCCCGACAACCCCGTTGCGCCTCGGCGATGATTGGTGGGAAGACACATCAATCTCATTGCAAGCTGTGATTGGAGAAGATTTTCCTACCCGCTTTTCCCGAACTGTGATTGGAGAGCGTATCTATCCGCCCGCCCCCGGCTGCGGGGCTGCGTAGGGAGGGGCTGTTCCTTGGGCCAGGTGAGCTAGTCAGCTCCCGGTGACGCTTTTAGGGTGTGCGCTGCTGTGTCCCCCATCCCCGCGTGTCTGTGGTAACGCGTCAGCCGCTGACCTCAGGTCATTTTCTTAAGGATACTCCCAACAGTGTCTAGAACCCCTGGGGTTTCCAGGGAGTGTAGGGCGCTGGCTCCGAGGGACGAATGAGCAATATCCTCGGGGGAGTTAAAAACAAATCCGAGGCCCTTGCCGCCTACCCTGTTCTCTGAGAGGTGTCGTAACTCCGGGACGATAACTGCATTTGCAAAAAAGCGCTCCGGGTGATCCTGATGCTGACGTCCTGCTCAAACCACGCCCCCCACCGCCACTGGAGAATGAACCCCTGAAGCGCTGAGTTACTGAGCTGAGCCAGCCCTTTTTTATTTATTTATTTTTATTTTTATTTTTTAAATTTTGAGACAGGGTCTTTCTAAGTTACCTAGGCTGGCGTGGAACTTGTGATCTTCCTACCTCAAGCTTCCGGTTAGTTGGGATTACAGACGTGTGCCACCACTGGGCAACACCAATAGTAAATGTTATTATTTATTATAGCATTTAATAAACCCTACACAATTTTTGTTTTGTTTTGTTTTTCTTCCGGTACCAGGAATCGAACTCACGACCTTGCGCTTGCCAGGCCGGCGCTTTAACCCTGAGCTAAATTCCCAGCCCCCACAATTATTAATTTTATTTTATTTTATGTTATTTTATTTTTTGGTAGCGGGAATGGAACTCAGGGCCTCGTGCTTGTCAGGCAGGCGCTGAGCCCCTGGGCTATATCCCCAGCCCGAAAACTGCATTTTTTTTTTTTTTGGTACAGGAATCAAACTCATGACCTCAGGCTTGCCAGGCAAGCACTTATGCCGCTGAGCTATATCCCCAGGCCCCCTACACAATTATTAAGAACTGGTGTCCATCAAGGCACGATCTTAGATCAATCTCCCTGACATGTACTTTCCTCATGGTGGTCTGAATGACTTGCCTAAGGGACCCTTCAAAGTTTGAACAGTGCTTGCACCCTTGTTTAACTTTTACTCCTTTCTTCGGTGTAATTATTTGTTTGCATATCTGCCTCACCCACTGGGATGTACTTCTTGGTGGGTCATGGTTTGCATGATTCATCCTATCCCCTCCCCAAATGTCTAGCAGGAAAAAGTGCCCTTTGGAATACACTGATTTGAATTGAGAGTGGTGGTAGGGAGGCTGTCTGTGAATGAGTTTTGTGGTTTTTTTGTTTTTGTCTTTTTGAGACAGGGTCTCTCCATGCAGTTCAGGCTGGCCTTGAGCTGTCTTTGTTGCCCAGGCCGGTGTCGAACTCACAACAATCCTCCTGCCTCAGCCTCCCGAGTGCTGGGATTACAAGCCTGCGCCACCACACCCGGCCAGTGAATGAGTTTAGAATCAGCTTGCGATCAGGCTGAGAAACTCAGGGAGCACGGGGAAGGGCCCTAATATATTTATGATGGAATATTCATGGTAATTGAGTGAGTGATATTAGGGGAGTGAGGTGAGAGAAAGACTAGACAAAACTACACATAAGCCATCTCGACAGATGTCTCAGAAAGATCATGGGAATTTCCTGGTCCCCCTACAACTCAGGATTCCATTTTGCCACCTATGGAAGGGCTGGGTTCCATCTTCATAGCTCTACGTCCTGCTCAGCCATAAAGGTATGCAAGTCTTGAGCTACTGAGACAATTCCCCTCCCAGAAAAGACACAGAAGGAGAAACAAGCTCATTTGGACTCAATTTGTGGATAATTCCACGATTGCTGCCCCACGCCTCCAGTAAACCATTTAGGAAGCGCTGTGTTCCTCTGCATTTTGTGGGTGCTGGCCCTACATCAGCCCTTGGGCCTAAACCTGGAGGCCCGGACACCTGCCAGCTGAGTCAGAATCTCAGGCACGGTCGTCAGTAGGGCATCTGTGATTCAGGGCCTCAAGAATGGCGTTGGGCAAGCCACCAGACCAGCTGCCTGGGTCTCCTCCGCCTTGTTGAGGTGACAACAGGGAACTTACCTCGGACAGCTCGTCCCGGGTTCCCAAATTAGCCTTCATCGTCCGGGATCCCTGCTGTCTGCTCTACTGGTCCAGACCAGATGCTTCTCAGGGACCCGAGGGAACTGGATCAGATTCAGAGGAGGGGGCATCAACGTTCAGGAAGGTAAGGAAGGAACCTTCATGAGACTCTAAGGAACCTGCGTTTTCTACTTGAAGCTCCCTAAACTGCTTTTAAATCCAAGATAGCTGCATTTTCTTCCTTCACTCATTGCCTTGGTCTCTCCCTTCGGGCTGCAAAGTCAGTCTCCCCCGGTCTCTTCTTTATCACCCTCAGATGAATAAAATATTCAACTCTCTGTCTCCCTCTCTGTGCTATCTGATGGTTGAACCCAGGGGTGCTCTTCCTGTGCGCTGCAGCCCCAGCCTTCCTTGTCATTTTTCATTTTGAGGCAGGATCTCACTAAATTGCCCAGCCTGGCTTGAACTTGTGAACCTCTGCCTCAGCCTCCCAAGTAGCTGAGACTACAGTTGTGTGCCCCACACCCAACTCAGGCCTTTCTTTGTCTTTCCTTTCCTGTCGTGGTACTGGGGTTTGGGCCCAGGTCCTTTGCAGTGAGCTATATCCTTAGCTCTTTTTATATATTATTTTGAGACATGGTCTCACTAAGTCACTAAATTGCCCAGCCAGGGCTGGAATTTGTAATCCTGCTACCTCAGTGTCTCAGAGTGCCAGGATTACAGGCATGTACCAATACGCGGGGCGTTTTGGCTCTTTTTTGAAAGTGTTTCCCTGTTGATCATTAGATGTGGGTGTGGAGGGAAGAGAAATAAGATTATTTTACTATTTTTGTCTTTTTGAAACAGGGGTTCGCTATGTAATTTAAGATGGCTTTGAACTCACTTTGTAGCCCAGGCTGGCTTCAAACTCTTAGTGATCCTCCTGTCTCAGCCTCCCGAGTGCTAGACTACACCCAGCCTTTATTTTTTTCTTTTTTTGAGATAAGGTCTTACTCTATAGTTCATGGCCTTGAATGGCCTTCAACTCATTATGTAGTCCATTATGTGGCCTTGAACTGGAGGCGGTCCTCCTGCCTCAGCCTCCCAAGTGCTGGGGTTATAGGCCTTCCCCACCATGCCTGGTTTAAGAAATAAAAGATTTAGAGCCAAGTGTGGTGACATGAGCCTTAATCCCAGCACTTGGGAAGTGGAGGTAAGAGGATCATTGTGAGTTCAAGGTCAGCCTGAACTATATAGTGAGATGCTATCTCAAAAACAAACAAAACAAAAAATTTTGCACTGGGGCAATACACTTGCCTGGCAGATTTAACACCTTGGTCCCAGGATCCTGTCATCCTTTAATGGGATTTTGCTGCTTTATTCTGGCTGCTGCTCTCTGTGTCTTTGGTCCCCTCAAGTCTGAAGCTGTCCCAGAAAACCCTTGGGCCCCTCCGTCCCGACTGGCACCCCTCCCAGGCATGGAGGCTGAATCCAAGGAGAACTGGCCCCAGGATGCCCTGCCCGGGGTGTGGGTGATCACACAGGTGATCCGAGAGCTGGGACGCCTGAGGCCTGCCCAGCCTGAGTCACCCGGTAGTGTTGTTGTCATTGTCTTTGCTGAATTGGCCACTCAACCCCACAGACCTGTGTGTGACCAGAGGCAGCCCCGTCTCCCTAGCTTCTTCGGAGACACGGCCTGATGGTGAGACGAATGGGCTTGCGGGGGAGCCCGGGGCGGCTGAGGCGCTGGGGAGACCTGGGGTCCGGCTCCGTGCCCCTGGTTCCCATGCCACCACCGCCGCTACCGCCTGCTCCTCCAGGCCGGGGACCTGGGGCAGGGAGGGTCTCTGTCTTCTCTCTGCCCTCTGCCTCCCATACAAGAAGCTCCCCCTCTTCACTGTTCCCTGCGACCCCTGGGTCCCTGTGCTGGGGGCTGCAGGGGACGGGCACTTCTCCGCCCTGCCACGCTGCCCTGCCCATCCCAGCCACCCCTCCAAAGCGGGCACAGCCTGCACCGATGCCCAGCTCTGCTCCCCTTTCCTGGAAATCCCAGTCCGCCCCCTCCCTGGCCTCGTCCGCCCCCTCTCCCTCACACCGCTGCGCCCAGGACCCTCGTGGGCTGCGGATAGGTCCTCTGATCTCAGAGCAGGATTACGAGAGGCTGGAGGACTGTGACCCCGAGGGGTCCCAAGACTCACCGCTCCATGGGGAGGAGCAGCAGCCCCTACTTCATGTGCCCGAAGGGCTTCGGGGTGAGCATGGGGACTGGGCTGGGGGCTTAGGACTCACTTGGCCCTGGTGAGGACTTAGTGACACCATCACAATGTCTTCACATGGTCTTCTCTGTCCCCAGGCTCCTGGCACCACATCCAGAACCTGGACACATTCTTCACCAATATATCCTTCGTGCTCAGCTGCCGGAGCTGGCACAGCCTTGGTGGGGAGACTCTGAGGGTGCAGTAGGCCGGTAGAGGGGGGCGGTGTCCTTAGGACTGGCCCACCGTGCCCGATTTCTTCCTTGACTCAGGACACGTGTATAGCTATCACCAGCGGAACGGTTTCACCTGCATCCTTCTGGAGGACATTTTCCAGCTGGGGTGAGATGCTGCCCCAGCTCCTCACTCTGTCCTCTGGGCCCAAGGGCCTGTCTTTTTTTTTTTTTTTTGTACCGGGAATCAAACTCACTACCTCGAGCTTAGCAGGCAGGCCCTTTGCCTCAGCATGAGGGCTCATCTGCATCTTCCTTCCTAGTACCTCCTGCTTCTGGTCTGCTAGTGTGTCCCAGCCCAGGGCTCCAGAGCGCTCAGGGTGGGAGGGGAGCCTCAGGCTTGATCACTGCCTGGTCCCTGTGCTCCTCTCCCACAGACAATTCATTTTCATTGTCACCTTCACCACCTTCCTCCTTCGCTGCGTGGATTACGACGTTCTCTTCGCCAATCAACCCAAAAACTATACAAGACCCAGGCTGGTCCAGGGCAAAGTGGCCTTGTCAGATGCCATCCTACCCTCTGCCCAGTGTGCAGAGAGGTGAGTGACAGCCGGGTGGGGTCTCCACCCTGTGAAGCCCATCTTAGGGGTAGAGGAGGAGACAGGAGCACTCTCTTTGCTCTTTAGTCTAGATTGGCAGTTCTCAAAGTTTTTGGCCTCAGGAGTTTTTTTGAGACAGGTTCTCCCTGTGCAGTTCAGGCTGGCCTTGAGCTCACTTTGTAGCCCAGGCTGGCCTCGAACTCTCTCAACGATCCTCCTGCCTCAGCCTCCTGAGTGCTGGGATTACAGGCGTGGGCCACCACACCCAGCATGGCCTCAGGATTTAAAGTGAGACAGGATTTCACTATATAGTTCAGACGGGCCTTGAACTCATGGTGATTCTCCTGCCTCAGCCTCCCAAGTGTAGGGATTACAGCTGTGAGCCATGCCTGGCTTAAAGTATATTTTTAAAAAAAGTGTGTGTGTGTGTGTGTGTGTGTGTGTGTGTGTGTGTGTTGCTAGTGATTAAACCTAGGACCTTTACACTGAGCTGCATCCCTATACATTTAAAAAAATTTTTTGAGACAAAGTCTCAATAAGTCTCTAAGTTGCCCAGGTGGGGCTGGAACTTCCAGTCCTCCTGCCTCAGCCTTTTGGAGAACTGAGATTGGCTTTATGTGTTTTTGGTGTTTTTATTCGTTTGTGTTTTTGAGACAAGGTCTTGGTATGTAGTCCAGGCAGGACTCAAATTCCTGGTAATCCTCCTGCCTCAGCCTCCTGAGTGCTGGGCTTACAGATATGGACCACAATGCCTGGCCTAAATATGATTTGGAATACACTTCAGATTGACTGAGAACCCCAAAGAACCTTTGTTTGTAAGAATTATATCTGACCAATACTTATCCTATTAGAAATTAAAGCTGAGGACATCTCTAATTACTTGTTTATTTTTTCGTGCTGGGGATCAAACCCAGGGCTTGGAGCATGCTAGACAAGCGTTCTACCATTAAGCTCACCCTGGGCCCTGGGCCCGAGGACAGGTCAAAGCCTGGGCCTGCACAGGTGCACATTCCCTGCACTGTGAGTGTGATATCTTAGCACGTCCTATAGGGTGTGAAAACATGCACACTCAGGGGCGAATGGGAGTGCAGATGGCAGGAGGCACTAGTGTTGTTTGCAGTGAGTGTTGGCTTTGCAGACACTTGTGAGGGCTGTCTGGGGACCCTGCTCTGGACCGCACTCTGAGACCTGTTGGTCTCCCACTGCTGCTGTGGGTCTCGTTCCCTGGGTTCCTCACCCCTTCCCGCCTCCCGTGTCCCCACGCAGGATCCATGCCAGCCCCCTGCTGGTCTTCCTCCTCGTCCTGGCTGCCTGCTACTGGCTGTTCCAGCTGCTTCGCTCCCTCCGCAACCTCTTCAGCTACTGGGACATCCAGGTGTTTTACAGGGAGGCCCTGCACATCCCGCCGGTGAGCTGTGCTGTCAGGGGTGGGCGGAGAACAGAGAGCGCAGCTTCCTTACACTGGGCTCCGGAGGTGGGCGCTGTCACTTGCCTGGCAGAGCCCTTGGCCTGTGGAGCTTCCTTTATTTAGATGAGTCACGGCAGATGACTGAGAGTCACATGTTTGTGGTGAAAACAATGGGTGCCCGGCGGAAGGGCTGAGCCTGGCTTTCTAGAGCAGGAGGAGTTTGAGTTGGGCTTGGAAGGTCAGGATGGAGTCAGGAAGGGCGTTCCAAGCTCCAGCGCGAGGCGGTGGGGAAAGCAATGGGCATGTGCGGGACTCACTGCCAGCCGGAAACTGAGCCTGCAGGGGCCGAGTTGGCTTTATCACTGTTCCCTGCTCGTGCTACCTGCCTGCCCGTCCTCTCCTCTCCTCTCCATCTTGCTGCTGCTGCCGCTTGATTTGGACCTAAGTAGCACAAGTCCCTTGCTCACCCTGGGAAGTTAGGGGTTTGGCACGGCCCGCCCCCAGCACACGGGGACGCTCTAGAAGGTGCAGGAGTAGCGGGAGACAGGAGGCCGGTGGAGCAGATTGACAGTGGGATTGTGACCACTGTCCAGGGCTGCTGATTCCTCTGTCCTGTTTGCTCTGTTCCCTCCTCTCCTGTTCTTGCAGAGGAAGGGTGCCATTGGCAGGAACCAGAGAGGCTGCCTGGGGCTCAGATGGGGTCTGCAGCTCTCTAGGGAGGTCTGGCAACGTCCTCACCTGCAGACATGGACACAGCCAGGGTCTTGGGAAGGCTAATGTGATGACAGAGTACAAGTGACCAGGAGTGGGGTGGCCCCGGGGCTCTTGAAGCTCGCCAGAGCAGCAGGTGGTGAGGATCGAGGTCCAGAGGGGATGGGAAGATGCGGGTCTTCCAGGAGCTGCCAGCTTTTAAAGAGCTTAGAAGCCAGGTCGGATGCCCCAAGCCTGCTAAGGAGATGTCACTAGGAAGCACATGACTAGCCCGGCGCGGTGACGCACTCCTGTAATCCTAGCACTCGGGAGGCTGAGGCAGGAGGATCGCTGGAAGTTTGAGACCAGCCTGGGCTACAA
>NW_004955491.1:5422710-5460814 GCF_000276665.1 Chinchilla lanigera | reverse complement strand
GCCGCCTTCCTGCGCGCCGCCGAGCCCCCCGCGCCCCTGCGCGCGCTGCTGGCTCGCCAGCTCCTCTTCTTCTCCGGCGCGCTCTTCGCCGCGCTGCTGCTGCTCACGGTCTACGACGAGGACGTGCTCACCGTCGAGCACGTGTTCACCACCATGACCGCGCTCGGGCTGGCGGCCACCGTGGCCAGGTGCGAGGCGCCTGCACGCCCGCGCTGGGGGGTGGGGCTGGGTGGGGCTGGCTCACCCTCCGGTCCTCTAACCTCCCCCGCGCCGCCTCGGCCTGCAGGAGTTTCCTCCCGGAGGAGCAGGGTCACGGGCGTCCCCCGCAGCTCCTGCTGCAGGCGGCGCTGGCGCACATGCACTACCTCCCCGAGGAGCCCAGCGCCGGTGGCCGGGACAGCGAGTACCGGCAGATGTCGCAGCTGCTGCAGTACCGAGCGGTAAGGGTCGGGATCCGCAGGGAGCCGCAGAGACGCCTATGCAGTGAGCGTCCCCGGGGGCTCCTCGTTTCCCGTCTCCTGTGCGCGCCCCCGGAGACCTCTGCTCGGCCCCACGTCTTCCCCTCCAGGCCTCCCTCCTAGAAGAGCTTCTGTCGCCGCTCCTCACGCCGCTGTTTCTGCTCTTCTGGTTCCGGCCTCGAGCCCTGGAGTTTATCGACTTTTTTCATCACTTCACTGTGGATGTGGCCGGGGTTGGGGACATCTGCTCCTTTGCCCTCATGGATGTGAAGCGCCACGGCCACCCTCAGGTTGGAGGCCGCTTGCCCACCCCTTCCTTCCCCAGGGCGCACTGGGTTGCAAGCCCAGCTCCGTTGCTTGCTGCCTGTGACCTCGAGCGAGGCACTGCACTCTTGCACGCGGGGACAGTGACAGGACCCGCGTGCAGGGTTGTCCTGAGGCTGGCAGGACATCTTTAGAGCCCTTTGCAGAGCTGCGGGCAGTCATGGGAGTAGAGGCCACCAGGAGACTGGGGAGTGGGTGGGGCCGGCCAGGGGACTGGATCTGTACGGGGGAACAAAGCAGAGAAGGCAGGGTCTGGGCTGCGGTCCTGCTCCATGGCTGTGTTCTCAGTGCTGGACTGCGGAAGGTGCGTGTCCCGCCCTGTGCAGCCCCGCCAGGCCCGGGACCACAGCGCCTGTCTTTGTTTGCAGTGGCTCTCGGAGGGTCAGACGGAGGCCTCGACGGCCCAGCGGGCAGAGAACGGGAAGACGGAGCTCTCCCTCATGCGGTTCTCGCTGGCTCATCCGCAATGGCGCCCCCCAGGGGACAGCTCTAAGTTCCTTGGCCACCTTCGGGGCCGCGTACAACAGGACGCAGCTGCCTGGGGGGCCACCCCTGCTCGAAGTCCCCCAACCCCAGGGGTGCTCAGTGACTGCACCTCGCCTCTGGTGAGTCCCAGGCCTGGACTACCCTTCTGCCATTCTCAAAGGTAGTGACCTTGGTTTTTGCTACATAGTTCAGGCTGGCCTTGAACTCACTGTGTACCCCAGGCTGGCCTCAAACTCATGGCCATCTCCCTGCCTCAGCCTCCTGAGTGCTGGGATTACAGGCGTGCACCACCACACCCGGTTTCCTGCCTCGTTTAGGTCTTTTTTCTCTCCCTTCCTGTCCTCTCTCCTGACCCCCTTGCCTTTCCTCTTCTCTTTAGCAGCCGGATGCCTTCCTGGCCAACCTGTTGGTGAACCCCAGCCTGCCTCCGAGGGACATGAGCCCAACGACCACCCGCCCGGCCGCTGCCACAGCCAGCGTTCTTGCCTCCATTTCCCGAATTGCCCAGGACCCCAAGTGAGTGGTACAGGCCTGGGATGCAGGGGAGTCTGAGGTGCAGGCTGGCCCTGCCACTAGGGTGGGGATGTCTTGACCTGCTTGCCCTGGTACACCCTGTGTTCCAGCTGCATGTCCCCAGGAGGCACCGGGGCCCAGAAGCTAGTCCAGCTCCCAGAGTTAGCCTCTGCTGAGATGAGTCTCCATGCCATCTACCTGCACCAGGTGAGCAGAAGGATGCTGGAAAGAGGAAGCCCTCTGTACCTAGCTCTGGGGTTTGGCCTGGCCCCTGGCAGGGCATAAGACCCTCATTCCTCTTTGCATAGCTCCATCAACAGCAGCAGCACGAGCTGTGGGGAGAAGCCTCGGCCTCCTCCCCTTCCAGGGCCTGGTCCAGCCCCTCGCAGCCAGCCTCCCCTGACGAGGAGAAGCCATCCTGGTCAAGTGACGGTGAGCAGGGCGGGTGCAGGGGGCCGATCCTGGTGGATGTGCACCATCATGGCCCTTCAGCTGATGGCTTTTGTTACCAGGCTCCAGCCCTGCCTCCAGCCCCCGACAGCAGTGGGGAAAGCCGAGGGCCCCGAATCTGTTCCCTGAAGGGTTTCAGGAGACCACAGACACCCAGAGGGAACCTGGCCAGGCCCCCGGCACCGACTGAGAACACCTCAGGTTAGTATTGCTCACTTGGGAGAGGAAGTCGGGGAGAGCAGGAAATGGGTCTCGGAGGGATGGGAATGCCAGTGGGTTTGGGGTACGGGGGTACTGGGTTCTATAGAACCTGGGCCCGGGCTGCTTTCTTCTCCCCCTAGGTTCCTGGCTTCTGCAGCTGCAGGAGACTGGACAGGGTGGCGTAGAAGCACACAAGAAGCCACCTTTACAAACCCAGCAGGGATGACAGGCCCAGAATGCTTTCACTGGACAGGACCTGGGGTTCATGGAAGAACTCGCCCTAGAGAACAGAGAGAAAGAAGCAGACTAGGCGTGGTGGCGCATGCCTGTAATCCCAGCACTCGGGAGGCTGAGGCAGGAGGATCGTTGCGAGTTTGAGACCAGCCTGGGCTACAAAGTGAGCAGCCTGAACTGCATAGAGAGACCCTGTCTCAAAAAGACAAAAAAAAAAAAAAAAAAGAAAAAGAAAGAGGCAGTGTCTGTGGCAGTCGGAGACAAATCTTTGAGATGACCCCACACAGAGGACTAAGGTGGGGGACACCTACTCAAATGGATGCCTGGAAAAAGTTGCTTGGGAAGTCCCTGAGTGTTCTCAAAGTGAAGGGCAGCACCTAGGCAGTGGGTGAGGCACGTGGTCTGAGACTCAGGCAGTGTTCTGCTGACCTTCCCCTCATGTTCACAGGGTGCTTGGGGCATGGGGCCTTGTAAGTGGAAAACTTCCAGAGCGGGAATGTTTTGGACTGTATGGATGCCGGAAGTGGCATGGCTCCTCGTGCTGTGCAAAAGAAGTAGTCAGAACTGCTCTGTGTTTGTGCTGGAGCCTCTGGCATGCCCTGCTCCTGGCAGCTGAAGGATGCCACCTGCCTTCTCAATAAAGCCCAAGGGAACAACACAGAACTGTCCGTGGTTGGCTGGAGACGTTTTACAGTGCTGGGTCACGTGCAGTGTGTAGGACGAGATGTTCATGAATTACCGCCCCCACATCTGTACACGTTAAAACACGGAACCTGCCTTTTATAATTGGGATCCACAGGGGCTGGGTCAGGCTTCTCATAACATCTGGCACAGTCTCTCGTGGTGAATCTTCAATAATAAATATTTATTTGAATGGTTTGGAGATGGCCTTTAAAGGTGAGCTACCCCGGAGCGGGGTGAGGGGACTCTGCAGGTCACCGAAGTACACGAGGAGGGTGGCAGCAGGCCCTGAACACCACTGCGGGGAAGTGCGGAGGGTTACAGGGACCCGTGTCAGGGGAGCGGGCCTGGAGAGAGGAGGCGATCACTCACTCCCAGGGGAATGAGCTGCTTCTCATGTCGGCCAGCAGTGCAGTCCCTCACCCCCGACCCCAAGTGGAAGCCAGGGGCCTATCAGGGGCTGGGGGTGTCTGGGCCTGGCAGGTCGAACGCCCAGGGCACTGCGCCCCGCAGGTGCCGCTCCTGCAAGGAAAAGCTCTGGGTGCGTATGCGGCTCGTCACCTCCTGGGTGCGCAGTGTGAGCCCGAAAATGTCCTCGTGATAGCGTTGCTGATCCTGCGGGGGGTTGGGGAGGGGAAGCTCAGAGGCTCAGAAACCAGGTTGGAGACGGAAGCCGACCTCCCACCCAGGCCGGGTCCCGCCCCAAGCCCGCTGGCCCCGGCACAGTTCCGCACCCGCAGCACGCCGATGACGTCCCCGGCCTCGTCCAACTCCATGTCGCCCTCGGTGGCCAGGATTCGCTGCACTGTCTGCAGGACGTTGGTTGCCATGGTGACGTCGCCGCACACAAACATGTGGCCCCGCTCGAGACACAGCACGCGGTGCACCTCAGCAGCCAGCTCGGTCCTCAGGATGTCCTGCACGTAGGTCTGAGGGGAGGTGGGGGCTTAGATGTGACCGGAACCCGGGTGCCAGGGGTGGGGCCTAGGCTTCTGGGGCGGGGCCTGTGGGCGGGACTAGGGCCTGTGGGCGGGGCCAGGGCCAGTGGGCGGGGCAGGGGTCCGCCCGCCTTGGAGCACCCCTTGCGTGCTTCCGGGTCTCTATCCTCAGGTCGCCTGTGTGAGCTCAGGGTGTCGCACCTTGGGGCTGTTGGGCTCCCGGGAGAAGGCGGTGAGGACGCGGCCGAACACCCCACGCTGCTGGGCGTCCTGCACCTCCTCGCGGTAGAGATGGTCGAGTTGGGAGCATCGACAGCCAAATACCAAAGTCATGGGTGCGGGCTGCAGGCCTGCGCGCAACACCGCGGGTTGGGAGGGTCCTGTCCTCCGGGGTCGCCCCGCCGAGGCCGCCCCACCCGCCAGGTCCTGTCTTCCTTTTGAGGTCACAGCCCCCTTTTGAGTGCCGCCTAACGCTCAGTCTAAACACCTCAAACCTTGGCGCAGTCCGGAATTCCCCTGAAGCATTTCTGAGTCCCGGCCCCATCCCTTGCAAACCCCCTTTGCCTTTGTCCTTAATCCAGTTCCGCACCTCCTATGCGCCAGGCACCAGCTAGATAAACAGGGCGGCTCTTCTGCCCGGCCCTCTGCTGCCGCCTAAGCTTCCCTTCACCTCTGGCTGCAGTTTCTGGCTCTCTCTGCCCTCCCTCTTCCTGTCGTCTTCCAGCCCCACCCCTTGTCCCTCCCTCGTGCCTCCGGGTCAGTCCCTGAGTGTCAGCCTCACCTTTGTTCTCGATGTCGTGCAACCGCTCCTGCCAGAATCCCCGGAAGGGGGCAATGCCAGTGCCTGGGCCCACCAGGATGCAGGGCAAGCTGGGGTCGGGCGGGAGCCGGAAGGAAGGAGCCCTGACCGGAGAGACCCCATCAGGCTTTCCTCCAGCAGGTGTCTCGTTCGTACCCCGCAAGGTCCAGTGACAAGTGCATTAATACCCGTAAGTGCTCAGAGCAGTCTGGGTCACGGTAGGACTATGCAATTATTTACTAAAAGAACTCTGCTCATAGCCAGAAACTCTCCGGGCCAGTGGTGTTTAGGGATTGACCCAGCAGAAAATATAGTTCAGTTTGGACTGAAAGATACTCAGATAACTAAGTTTAGGGGATTTAAAATATATGGAGAGCCGGAAGCGCGGTGGTGCACAGCTGTAACCCCAGCACTTGGGAGGCTGAGGCAGGAGGATCCCTTCGAGTTTGAGGCCAGCCTGGCGTATAAAGTGAGCTCAAGGCCAGCCTGAACTGCACAGTGAGACCCTGTCTCAAAAAGGCAAATAAAAAATAAAAGTATGGGGAAGGGAAAACAGATTTTCTGTTCATAAGGGGCTCACCTAGTATCTTTATTTTAAATAAGTAGCCATAATATTGGTACTTGGTTTATAATGAATTGTTCGGTGTAATTTATTGGTAATTTTGCCTCCCTGGAAGGTTTGGGTCCCTGGGCCTAACTGGTGCCAGCCTGGCAATTCTTCTCAGTCCCACTCAGACTTGGCTCCTGGCTGCTGAGGGGGTGAGACTTCTGGACACAGCACAGAGCAGGGTGTTTATTTCCTCGGCAATGCCGTGGCTTGTGCTCCCTGGATCCAGTGTGGTCTTGGGGATCATAGTCCCGTATGCCATGCTTTCTGACACAGGATGTGCCCAGGATGTAGAGAGGGATGCAGAAGCCACACCTTCACAAACAGAGCCAGCTGGCCTAATCCCTGCTGTGCCCCTGGGAGTTATAGTTTTATTATTTATTTATTTATTTTTTGTCTTTTTGAGACAAGGTCTCACTATGCTGTTCAGGCTGGCCTTGAGCTCACTTTGTAGCGCAGGCTGGTCCCGAACTTACAAGGATCCTCCTGTCTCAGCCTCCCGAGTGCTGGGATTACAGGCATGCGCCACTATGCCCGGGGATCAGCCACAATTCTGAGGTGACCTAATGATACCCCGTCCTTGATCTGTTATGCTGGTCCCTCCTGTTTCCAATAACCCTCCTCATCAGAGCTACCACTGAACCCTGTGTGACCCTCCTCTGATTCCTTACCTGTCCCCAGCTGTCCATGTGGCCCTTTCTCTACTCTGGCTTGGACAGGCAGATATATTCTCTTGATGTTCAACCCATCCCGCAGGGCCACTTACCCCCTAATGAAGCAGGGCACTTGGTCCCCGGCCTTGAGTTGGCTCAGCCACGTGGAGCAGACCCCATAGTGCAGGGGCCCCAGCCCATCTAGCGGAGGAGAGAGCCATGAGGGGTCTTACGCCCCGTCCTGCTGAGGCCAGGCCCACCTTGCTCCCAGCCTTACCCTGGGTCCTGTATGCAAGCACGGCCACAGTGAGGTGGATCTCTCCAGGGTGGGCGCTGGGTGCGGAGCTGACAGAGTAGTACCGAGGCTGGAGCAGGGGCAGCTGGGTGAGGAGCAGGGGCGCAGGCAGCGCCACGGATGGGAACTGCTCCAGTACCTCCAGCAGGGTGGGGCAGCGGAACCACTTCCACTCCTCATAGCGCCGTGGGTCCTGGCGGAGGGAGGTGCTGGGCAGGGGACCCCATTGCCCTCCCTGGTGACCTCCCTTCTTCAGCCCTCCCTACTCAGCCTCCCTAGGGTTCCTCTTTAGTTCAGGCCAACCTACACCTCTTTAAGAACTTGTGCATCCAAAAAAAGTGGAAAAAGCTGGGCATGGCGGTGCACGCTTGTGATCCCAGCACTTGGGGGGGGGGCTGAGGCACAAGGACTGTCGTTCAAGGTCAACCTGAACTACATAGTGAGACCCTGTCTCAGACAACCAAAAAGATCTTGAGCCAGGGATGGATCAGCCTGGAGTTGGGTCTTACAGCACCAGTACGCTTTGGCCAGGAGCAGAAAGCACAGGGAGGCCCTTGCATGCTGCCTCCCCTGGCTCATCTTCTGCCCTAGGTCCTGCTCCCCTCCCGGGGGCCCCACCTGGCTGAGGGCCTCCAGCTCCTGGTGTTCGCTGGGCTCTTCAGCCAGGGTGCTGAGCAGTCGAAGGAGGCGAGGGCTGGGCGGAGAGGTGATGTCCAGGAAGAAGGTGAGGGCCTGGCGCAGTGTGCATGGGGGCAGCCGGGGGTCCCGCACCCAGCCGGGGGGAGGGCCACCTGGGGGGTGCACAGGGAGGGGAGCCCTGAGGAAGGGCTGCGGCCCAGACTGTGCTGTCTGGGCTGAAGTTGATTTTGGGGGACTGACTGGGTCTCACCGCGGTTTGTGGAGAACCTGCCCTTGAATGGTGTGGGCCTGTCTGGGCAGCCTGGGTGTGTTTGTTGGGGGCCACTGGATGGACGGGGTTGGTTTGGACACCCCTTGGGTCTGGACATACCCAGTATGTCTTCATCCAGGCATTGATTTGATGGAAGATACTCCCGGTAGGGCAAGTTAGTCTGCCTGGGGAGGCCGTGGGAGGAGCCCGGAAGGAGGGCACAGCCTTTTGGGGTACATGGGGACAGGTTCTGAGAAAGGGACCATGTTTTGTCCAGCACACAGCCTGCCTGGCAGGGGTGGCACAGGTAGCTCTGAGCTGGTGCCCAGCTGGGAAGGGAGGTGGCACACAGTCCGCCAGGGCTGAGCTGGAGGGCTCTGGGCCTAGGGGATGGAGCAGGCTGTCCCTTGGTGCCCCGCCTGTCCCCTCACCGGGGCTGCCCTTCTCCAGCTGCTCCACTGCCACGGACTCGGTGGGCGGCGGCGGGTCCTCCACGCGGCTCAGCAGTGCCTCCACCAGCCCCGGCCGGTTGGGGGGACAGATGCCTATGTGGTCCCCGGGCTGGTACTGCAGCCCCTCCTGACCTCCAGTGTCCAGGCGCACCAGGATCGTGGCCCGGCTGGGAGGGGGAGGGGAGTTACAGGGGGTACCAAGGGAGGGGAAGGGGTGGGAGGATGTGGGAGGAGGCTGCTGGGGTCTGGGGACCGTAACGGGGGAGGCTTGGGGGATGGGGAGGTTGGGGCCATGGGGTGAGCTGGCCTCCTCACGTGGATTTGCTGCTTTGTAAGTTTTCCACTGAAAGGATCGTAGCCTGGAACATCTTCCGCCTGTGCACGTGGATCAGGCCTGGGGTTGACGGGGGTGAAGGAGAGAGCCTGAGCCTGGGGGCCAGGCCTAGCCCCTGGGTGAGTGAGCCCTGCCACTCCCACAGAACCAGCCAGATCGGCATGAGGTCAGGGCCGCACCTGGCAGCAACTGCAGGCCCTGAGCCTGGGTGCTCAACCGGTACCGCTGGCGCTTCCAGCTGCATTTGGGACTGAATATGTCCCTGGCGGCGGCCTTGGCGTCCTCTCCCACACAGAAAGTCTCACAGGCGGCCTGAGGGAGAAGTTGGTGACAGCTGAGGACCTCCCACCACTGGGGAGCAGCGGGAGGTGGAGCGAGACCTGTGGGATCCCCACAGCCTCCTCCTCCTTCCTCCAGGTAGCCGCAGGAGCCGCAGGTTGTTCCCGCAGGGGCACAGCTCTGGTGGTGGAGGGAGGAGTGCATGCCTCAGTTTCCCCATATTGACGTCTCTGGGTTCTGGGGAAAATGAAATGAGGTACTTTATGGAAAACCTTCAGCACAGCCTGTCTTGCTGCGGGCAGGTGGGGGTGTGCGGGGTACATATCTGCTCAGTTGAGTCGCTTGGCCCGGCCCAGGCTTGAGATCTGGGGCTGGCCTGTGATTGGCTGAGCCCCGTATCACCAGCTCCCGCTTCTGTTTCTTCTGTGGTGTGCAGTCTTATATCTCTTCCTTCCTTCCTCAGCCCCCTCCCTTCCTTCCGATCCCCATGGCTCCTGTGCCCTGGGCCCAGTCTTCTTGCTTCTAGGGTGCGCTAACTGATCCTGCGCGCCCAACATCACGGGCCTAAAGCTTCAGCATTCTCGTCCTGCTCTGCAACTTCCAGCAGCTCCTTCTGCGCACGTCGGAAGTCTTCTCTCCCACTCCTTTCTTGCTAGTCTAGGCTGCTCGTCCAGTTGGGCTACCTCCCCAGCAAACCCACCCCCTGCCTGCGCCTAGGAGCCGTCCGCCCAGCCACGGACCCCGACCTGAGGGCCTTGTGGTCTTTCTTGCAGTGGGCGGAGTCAGCACTGGGGAGCTCCAGCCCCTGCCTGGCCAGCCCCAGGTGGGATTGCCAGACAGGAAGTGCTGCCCCATGCGGAAGCTCAGGCTTATAGTCACAGACCCTGGGACACGACCTTGGCCAGGGACACCCCTGCAGGCCCGGCACTGCTCCCTGGCCTGGCCTCTGATAGCCTGAGGTCCTGTGCTGGGTTCAATTTCAGCTCTCCTTTCCACCTTCTCTCTTTCCTGCCATGCTGCCGGCCTTCTCTGTGTGTGCCCACTCGTGGGCCCGGCCTGCTGGCTGGGTGAGGGGTTAGGGACATCAGGGACTCACCTGGAAGGCCGCCTGGGCCCAGCCACGGAAGGCCTCTTCCTGGCCGCACAGCTCGTCGCCTTGGCCCAGCTGCAGTAGACGCTCCCCACCCAGCTCCTCCAGCCTTGTGTCCACCGCTCGGGCGAAGGCGCAGAAGTGTGGGTATGCCCGGGAGCCCAGCCCGAATACACAGAACCTTGGGTACAGGGAGCCGCTGCTGGAGCCCCCATGCCAGCCCATGTCTGCCTGGGCAGCTTGCCCCCATGCACCCCGTTTGGTGAGGACTCCCAACCTGAGGGTGCCCAGGGCCCCCGCGCTGTCTGTGTTACTGGACTCCTTCCGCTTCCGCCGCCAGGAGGACACCAGCGGGTCGGAGCAGGACACACTGTTGAAGCGGATTTTGTAGCTCCTGGCAAGAGAGGGGGAAGACAAGGGTGTCACGGGGAACTGGAGGTGTGGGTGAGGCCCAGCCTGGGCCTGGGGCAGGAAGGGCCTGCCCTTGGGAGGGGCCGAGGGGCAGCTCTGACGGTTCAGCCTGCCTCCCCTCCCTCTGAAGGGGGTACAGGACTGTCCAGCTTTTTAGAAGCCTGGGGCCCCAGAGCGGGGAGATCCTCAGGAAGGAAGGGAGGGGCCCCCTGGAGCTAGGGTGGTCCCCAGACCTTGCTTTGTCCCCTGTTTGGGTAGATTGGGGGTGCCCTTCAGAGGCGTTGGGTAGATTGGGGGTGCCCTTCAGACCTCCTTTTCTCTCCTTGCCTCCCCAAAGCTGCTGTGGCCACTTACTTGTGCTGCTCTGGCCGAGGGGAGCTGTTGTAGGGGCCAGACATCTCCATCAGGGCGGCTGCAAAACTCTGCCCAGGGAAGTGTTTGAATCACGGTTAGTTTTGCTACATTTCAAACTATACGGAAACTTAAAACAACTAGGCTGAGCTGGATGCGGTGGCGCACATCTTTGATCCCAGTATAATGAAGCAAGAGGACACAGATTTGAGCCCAACCTGGGAAATTTAGTGACTTAGTGAGACCCTGTCTCAAAATAAAAAAATATAATAAAAAATTAGCTTGGAGTATAGCTCAGTGCGGAGGCCCTGGGTTCAACTCCAATACTATAATTAAAAAGTAAAGCTGGGCATGGTGGCACACGCCTGTAATCCCAGCACTCAGGAGGCTGAGGCAAGAGGATTGCTGTGAGTTTGAGGCCAGCCCAGGCTACAAAGTAAGTTCAAGGCCAGCCTGAACTGCAGAGCAAAATCCTGTCTCAAAAAATAAAATAATAAAATATAATAAAATAAAAAAGAGAAGATCCTACCACATATCTCTGGTCTGGGCAAAGATACCAATTCAAGATTTGAAATACCGTTTCTAATACGTACATCTTGCTTTCATACGTTCATAAAATAAAAGCCCTAAGTCAGACCACCCTAAGTTGGGGACTATCTGTACTTATGTCTATGTGTATATTTATATATTTTTAAAAAAGAAATGGGAAGGTTCACTGTGTAGCCCAGGCTGGCCTTGAACTGGCAGTGATCCTTCTGCCTCAGCCTCCCAAGTGCTGAGATTACAGCGTGCATCACCATGCCTGGCTAAGACTAGTATTTAAAAAGTAAATAAAAGAAAAAAAGTAAAGCGATCCATGCATAGGCCAATAAGGCTCTGCCATGAACCCAGCATTAATGGTACACCTAACTGTGAGTATATGAGATACAATGAAAGAATACTAAACTAAAATGACGTAATAACAACATTTACCTCAGATAATGGCTGCGAGAATGGAAATAGTTAATACATTTTAAACACTCAGAACAGTTCCTGGCACATAGTAAGCACTGTACCATGTAAGTGGTTTGTTGTTTTTATTTTTACTTGATGCCAGTGGTAACTACTACTTACTATGCAAGTAAAAGTAGTACTTATTAAAAAAAGTAGGGGCTGGGGATTTAACTCAGCGGCACAGTGCCTGCCTGGCAAGCATGAGGTTGTGAGTTCGATTCCTGGTACTGGAAAAAAAAAAAAAGTAGATGTGGGTAGATGTGGGACTGAACTATACTTCTAGTTTTATGAATAACCTATCACGGAATCCTTCCGGGTCGGTACATCAAGCCTGGCCTCCTTTCTATGGCTATGTTGTGTTCCACCACTCAGGCACCACCATGCATCACTTTCCTCTGACTGAGGACATTGTCAGGTCGCACACAGTGCCCAGCAGAGCCCTACACACACACACACACACACACACACACACACACACACACACACACAACACACACACACACACACGCACACACACACACACCCCTGCATCACCATGTGCGTGTCTCAGGCAGGTGGGCCCGTGTGTAAAGCTTGGTTGGGGGAGTTAAATTGTACTGTGGCAGCAGGCTAGGGGACGGCTCCGTCCTACCCACACAGCACTGGGTGTGAGAGGTCGATAATACTTTGGCCAACTTCCTGGGAGGACAGGGCTCAGTGCCCTTGGAGTGCCCGGCTCTGCCATGGGCATCGTTACGTGGTCCTCCTCAGGAGGCCGCACCACACCTTCCTGCTGCCTTGAGTATGGCCTAGAACTACAGTAAAGCTTCACATAGGGGAAAAAAGCAAAAAAGAACATTTAAATACGAATGTGATAGGGTTGGGTGGTGGTTTTATAGTTCACCACAATTAGCATGTGAAATTTGAATGGCATTATTTTTTAATGCTTTGTTTAAATATAATATCAGAAAAGCGTATGTGCCATAAATGTATAGCTATATGGATTTCTTTTTGTCTTTTTGACAGTTCAGGCTGATCTTGAGTTCACTTTGCAGTGATCCTCCTGCCTCAGCCTCCTGAGTGCTGGGATTACAGGTGTATGCCACCATGCTCAGCTGGATTTTTCACAAAGTGAACACACCTGTGTAATTAGCATCCATCCAGAACTATCTCCACCATCCTAGAAGTCACCTTCATGCCCCCAACCTAGGGGTGCTCAACTGCTCTCCTGAGTTCTGACACTGTGGGTGCTTATTATTATTTTTTGTCTTTTTGAGACAGGGTCTCACTATGCAGTTCACGCTGGCCTTGAGCTCACTTTGTAGCCCAGGCTGGTCTCAAATTCGCAACGATCCTCCTGCCTCAGCCTCCCCAGTGCTGGGATTACAGGTATGCGCCACCACACCTGGCTTTGACACTGTGGCTTATTAGTGCTGCCTGTTTTTGAACTTTATACAAAGTGAATCCTACGATATGTGCTCTTTTCTATCTGGCTTCTTTTTACTGTTTTGTTTTGAGGTTCATCAGTATTGTGTGTGATATAATTTGTCCACACTCCCTGCCGTACCACCTTTGAATGTACAATTTATTTCTCCAGGCTGTCACTGATTGTCATTTGAACTGTTTCCAGTGTGGGGTGTTATGAGCAATGCTGTTACAAATACTCTTGTTCACATTTTTGATGGATATGCCCCATTTTCTGTGGGATAGAGCCCTGCATTTACTCCATTCAAAATTCTGTGGTAAGATTGACATGAGCAAACTTGCTTGGCTATTTAGCAGTTTTTAAAAAGGCGGGGGGGGGGGAGAAACTTAGATCTACCCTATGACCTAGTAATTCCATTTGTAAGTATTTATCCAAGAGAAATGAAAACATAAGCCCACAAAAGCCTGGTAAAAGAATGTTCATAACAGCTTTCCTCAGAATAGTCCCAAACTGGAAGCAGCCCAAGTTGTCTGTCAGCGGGAGATGGATAAACAAGCTGGGGTAGTGACACAATGAACGCCACTCCTCAGCAGAAAGGGACAAAGTACTGAATCATGCAACTGAATCGTGGACGAGTCTCAAAAAACAGGCTGAGTGACAGAAGCCACGGTACTGCGTGCTTCCACTTCTGTGACATTCTGGGGGAGGGGAAACCCATCTCTCATGACAGATTCCAACTGCAGCAGGGAGACAGACGGGGAAGACTGGGACTTGGAGGAACTGAGGAGGGAACTTCCTCAGCCGATGGAAACGTTCTGTGTCTTGTTAGGACCGTGGGTTGCACGGGGGGATGGACTGCTTTCATGTGAATACATTAATTCATGGTGCTACTTAAAATCCATGTGTTGGAAACCTAAAGTCAAATGTTAGTAATACTTGGGGGTGGGACCTTGGGAGGTGATTGGGTCCCCAGGGCCATCTGCCCACCCACTCCTCCACCCACAAGGTGTGGGATGAATGGGTTGGGGCAAGGGTGGCTTTGTGACAAAGCGAGCTCTCTCTCGCACACCTGCTCTGTCTTGCCACATGATACCCTCTGCCACGCAGTATGTAGCAAGCAGGCCCCACCATATGCCAAGCAGATGCTGAGGCAGGTGCTATTTGTCTTTAAGCGGCTGATCTGCACGAGGGCTGACATTTTAAAGACTTGCATCCAGAATTCAAGGCTGCTTTAGGGGGGATTTAGAGTAGTCTACTGGAGAGATACTCAGTGGCTAATAAGGTTTAACACCTGGGTCCAGCAGATGAGAGGGCCCGAAATGCATGCGGCTTGGGGCACTCTACAGATGCACAGACTAGAATGGTTAACAGCGAAGCAAGCCCGGGAATATAGCTCAGTGGAATCGCGCCTGCCTGGCAAGCAGGAGGTCCCGAGTTCGATTCCCAGTATCAAAAGAAAGAAAGAAAGAAAGAAAAACCCATGGAAATATTGATCATTCAACTGTCAAAAAAACCCCCCCGTCTCAAAAAGACAAAAAAAAAAAAGAAAGAAAGAAAGAAAGAAAGCCAGGCATAGTGGTGTACCCCTGTAATCCCAGCACTTAGGATGCTGAGACAGGAGGATCATTGTGAGTTTGAGGCCAGCCTGGGCTACAAAGTGAGTTCAAGACCAGCCTGAACTGCATAGGGAAACTCTGTCTCAAAAAGACAAAAAAAAAAAAAAGTTGTTGAGCAAGGCCAGTTGACTAATCTAGGCTGGCATGTTAAGAAAAGGAAAAAAAAAAGGAAAGAAAGAAAAGGGAAGGGAAGGGAAAGAATGATGAAAAGCGTAAGGAGGGGACTGAGTGGGCTCTTGCTGTTTTTCTTCCTTGTCAGTACCCAGGGGCAGTCTGACCTGGGGGACCAGCTAGGAAGTGCCTTTGCCACATTAAAAACTTGCGCTAAGATGGAGATGACTGGGGACGCAGCTAAGCGGATGTGGGTGTGCATGGGTTTGGGGCTTGGCTTGGAAAGGCTGGGGTTCCTGGTGGCAGGCCCACTGACACTCACATGAAGCTACCTCTGAATCTGCATTTTCTGCCATAGGGTGTGTGAGTGTGTGTGTGTGTGCGCGCACGCGCGTGTGCCCATGCCTGTCCAGCCACGACACCCACCCTCCTCATTCCCAGGGGCCCCTCTCTGGAAGGCCTCACCTCTCCGTTCTCCGGAGGATCCCCATTCCCAAATGTGCTGGTCACCACCAACACCAGCGTCTCGTGCTCGAGGGACACCACGTCGTACTCATCCATGCACAGGACCTGTGGGTGAGAAGACCGATGTCCCAGGACTCAGCCCCCTGCTGCCCCTGTCCCGACACTGGGCCTCCTTGGCAGGCAGGGCAAGACTCAGACCCTGACTCCGTCATGGAAGCCCTGTGCATGCCAGGGTGCTTGTGAGCCAGACTGTGGCTCCTCCCGTCCTCCAGGGCATCTCTGAAGACACTGGCAGAGCCCCCACCACATCCAGCGCCCTGCCCCCTGGGCTCAGGCCTACCCGGGGATCAAACGCCTTCCGGAAGAGCCTCCCCAGCTGCTGTGCATAGCTCTGGGCCCGGCCGGTCTCGGAGCCATACAGGATGGTGGCCTTCACCCGCTTAGCCATCACCGTGCCCATGAGTGAGGCAGAGATCTTCACTGCGCTGTGGGCAAGGGTGTGATGTGGGCATCCTGGTAACAGAGGTGGGGCCTCCCTGGGCAGGGGTCCAGCCCATCACACAAGGTCTTGGGGCGCCACGGTAGGGCTGGTCCTACAGCAGCTACGTAGAGGGAGGGCACACCCCTAGGGTACCCACTTGGCTACTTCCTTAAAGGTCTTCTTCCTGGTGATGCCGGTGCCCTTGGCTCCACTCCCCTTCCAGGGGTCTGGCTGCGGGGAAGCAAACAGGGCACAGAGGGCGGGGTGAGTGGGCCCTGGAGGCTGCTTGGCAGGAGGTAGGTCCAGGTGGGCAGGAACCATTGGGGTGGGCACCTGGTAGCGGAAGGCAGGGGATAGGAAATAGTTGACCATTTCCTGGTGGAAGACGGGAGTGAGGCTGCCTGAGATGGGGGGCACGATCCAGGCCCAGTCGGCAGGGCAACCGCCCCTGGCCTTCTGCTCGTTCTCCAGGTGCTTCATGAAGGAGGCTGTGGCAGCGTGGTGGTCCACGATGGTCACTTTGGCCAGCTGAGGACAGGGGCGGGGAGGCTGGGCTCAGAAGCGCCCTACAGATCCTTCCCATTCTGCCTCCACCGCTTCTGTCACCCCAAGCCACACGGAGCCCGGGTCACCACAGCCCTAACATACACACACTCTGTCCCTTCCAGCTGCTGTGCCACCTCTAGCCTGCAGCTCGTTTGGTCCTGCTGCTCCAAGTTCTCCACCCAGCAGAAGTTCTAACCTCCAGATTTGTTTGCTTTGCCCCAAAGCCAAAATTTCATCAATCTGGAACTCCATTAAAAAGTACTCAGCAGGCATGACTGTCCTCAGCTATATCTCCCAGCATGCACTATGCTCTCTACCCAGCATGCACTCTGTCTTGGTATTAGAGGTTCCAGATCCTCTGAGGGTCCCGCATTAGGCCCTGGCTTAGAATCACTGAGCAAGGTTCCTGGCATGCACTAGGTGCCCCCATGATACCCCCTGGCATGGCACCATTGTGTCTAGAGCTCAGGCCTGCTGTGTCCTGTGGCACATGGACTGTGGACCCCCACCTTTGGGAGACCTGTCCTAGCATCTCCAAGCCTCCTCCCCTTTTGCCTGCCCCTGCCCCCAGCCCCTTGCCCTCCTGGCTGGTCTGGTCTGGGCACCTGGTAACTGTGCAGTACGGCCACGTTGATCTCCACCGCTGCCTTGTCTTTCCACAGGGACGAGGTGGTGCGAGTGTCCAGGTCCATGCAGACAGCCACGTCCTGGCAGCAAGAGCACAGCATTGGCAGGGACAGAGGTGATGGGACGCGGAAGGAGAGTAGCTCTCCTCTAACTCTGGGGAAAGGAGTGAGGGATGGGTAGCAAGGGGTTGACCCTCCAGGATGGCTGGCTCAGTTTTTTTGCCTGCAGAGGGCCTTAATTTCTCCTCCCTGAAATGAACATTAACTTTTTTTTTTCTGAGGTTGAATCCAGGGCCTTTGAACCGAGCTATACCCTTAGCCCTTCAGACAGGGTCTAAATTGATAAATTGCCCAGGCTGGGATTGAGCTCACAACACTCCTCCTGCCTCAGTCTCCCAGGGTGCTGGGAGAGCTACATGTGATGGTGCATGCATGCAATCCCAGCCCTCGGGAGACTGAGGCAAGAGGTTCACTGCGACTTCAAGGCCAGCCGGGGCTACACGGTGAGCTCACGGCCAGCTTGGGATACCTAGCCAAACCCTGTTTCATAAAAACAAAAACAACAACAAAACAGCAGAATGTTAGGAATCCCATGAGCGTACACCACCATGTCGGGTGTGGATCTTAACTTTTTTGAGTCCAGGTCCCTTTTGAGGATCTTATGAAAACTGTGGAACTGTCGATCCTAGCTAGCTCAGGAAGCACGTGCACGCGTTGTCACAAGCACACACACAGACACACGGACACACACTGTGCCCCAGCCTCTGTGGTACCAGAGCCCTGGTCCTTGCACCTGACTCAGCTCAGCTTTTCCCGTGGCCGGTGCTGTCCTCTCACCTCCAGGATGTTGTAGCGGTGCGGGTCGCAGAAGTTCCTCATGCCGATCTCGCTGCTCATGTACCAGCCGCTGAAAGGGGCCGCGGGGAACTCCAGGCCGCCGATTTCCAGCAACATGTTGGACACCGCGGGGAGGGCGTACCAGCGCAGGCCCAGGGCCGCGAACCATTCCAGCCTGGGGGTGTAGCTGGGTCAGCCTTTGCCCGGCGCCCCCCCCGCCCCTCCCCCACCCTGGCCCTCTTGTGCTCACGTCGGGTGCTCCAGGGGCACCTCCAGGACCAACTCGGGGGACAGAGTGAAGAGCTCGGGCGGCTCGTCGGGGGCCTGCAGCAGCAGGGGCAGCACGTCGAAACGGCCGTTTCCCGGGGTCCAGCCGTGCTGCACACAGAGCTGTGGGGAGCCGGTGGCTGGTGTCTGCGAGGCTCCACCGCTGTCTTTCCCAGGTCCTTCCCCTTCACCAGTGTCCACCCTTCACCTCAGGGACCCCTCACTGGCTGGGTTTCCAGACCTACCCTGGAAGCCCTTCTTTGGCATCTCCCATCCTTCCCAAGGAGGGACCCCTTCTTCCTGCTCATAGATCTGCCCTCTACCTTTTAGTATGGGAGATTGAACTCAGGACCTTCACACTGAGCTACATCTGCAGCACTTTGTTTTTTATTTTCAGACAGGGTCTTGTTAAGTTGCTAAATTGCCCAGGCTGGACTCAAACTTGAGACCCTCCTGCCTCAGCCTCTCAGAGTGTTGGTGCGACAGACCTGAACATCCATACCTGGCTTGAAGAACCTCTACGGCTGGATTCCCCGTGCCTCCTCCCACTGGTTTCCCTGTCTCATCTCAGTGCCCACCTCTGTGATCTCCACATTGGCGGGGTCTCCCCGCACGGAGCCATCCTGCTGCCTGTAGCCGGCGTAGCGCACCAGCTGGCTGTTCCAGATGCGGAAGTCTCCGCGGCCCGGGCAGCGCTGTGGGAACACTGTGATGGCCGAGCTGAGGGCGAGAGGAGCTGGTCAGGGTTCTTCCTTTGGGGCGCCTGGCGCAGGTTGGGGTCTGGGGCATGGCAGGAGCACTCACCGGAGGTTGCCCCGGTTGGTGGCATACTTGACGTGGTTGCAGATGTAGGTGAACATCTCCTGCGCAGACCTGCAGTCCCGGGCGTCAAACACCTGCACTGGCCAAGGGGTTGGGAAGGGCGAGGAAAGATGGGGACCTGAGTGCCTGCCCTCAGGAGTCTTGGGGTGTAGCCCGCTGGGAAGGAGGAAAGGCTGGGGGTGGTTTGGTGTGTACTGGACCAGCTTCCCTGCTCCTTTGCTGCCAGCTGCCCTGCACCCCCACACCCTCCAAATCCTGCTCGGAGCCCCTTCCTGGGCCATGATCTCCCCACACTCCCGGAGCTGACTGGATACCTGGCACAGGGATGTGGCACAGCCAGCCGACGTCCACCTAGGGATGGGGAGCCCCTGGGGCTGTGGGCAGGGAGCCGCCCACTGACTGCAGTGTCCCACAGAGGCCAGCGACCCCGTCAATCACTACTCCCTGTGCACACTGATGTTGGGAGGGGTGGCTGCGCTAGGTGGGCTCCGGGAAGCCTGCCGGCTGACATTCTAATGCCAGGGGGTGTTACTGCAGAGGCCAAGGAGGGGTTCCCATTTCCTCCTGTCAGGGAGGAACCTTGCAGCAGGGGCTGGCCTGGGGCCCTTTGGGGATACTTCACAGGTCCACACTGAGCTACAGGTTCGAACAGCTGCAAGTGTTAGGCTCATGTCCATCTCACTGGGGACACTTTTGAGTGTGCTGAGTGTGTCAGGCAGTCAGCTAGGGGCCCTTTCCGGAAGCCACTCTCTTGGGATTTTTGTTTTTGTCCCCCGCACTGCCAGCATTGCTGTAGGGCTTCCCAATCAGGTGGCAGCAGTGGGGCTGAGGGCCTCCAGGAGCATCTTCCGTCCCCCACTGTGAGGCACCTCCAGGGAAGCTCAGGAGCAGCCCATGCCAGTCCCCTCCCCTCTGTCCCCCACCCCGTGGACCAGCCCACTGGCCGCACCTGCAGCTTCCCCCACTGGATCCGGCCCACACAGCGGGGGGCGTTGCGCCAGGCCTGCTTGGCCCCAAACACCAGCTCACTCTCCCGGAGCTGGTACGTCCCTGTGGCCGCCACCTCAGCCTCCACCTCCTGCAGCCGATGCTCGTGGGCCAGGGAGCCGCTCCTACGGAGGAGGGAGGGCCCACAGTTGGGCAACAGGGTGATCCTGGGGTTCCTAAGGTCCCAGTGGGACGAGGAGGGCTGGGGTGTCTGGGGAGGTCTCACCTCTTGATGGAGCTGTAGTACTGGTTGATGAAGTCCCTGGCCTGACCCAGCAGCTGCTCCGGAGGCGGAGGGGACTGGGAGGGCCGGCCCTGCAGTTTCCTTGGAAATACGAGGGAGCCCAGGCAACGTCTTGGGGTGCAGGGCCCATCCTGGTTCAAGGGGCAGGGAGCACAGAGGCCCAGCAGCTCAGGGTGCAGTGTGTGTCATGGGGGTCGTGGGAGGGAGGGCCGAGGGAGATGCGGGTTCAGACAGGAGTGGGACTGGAAGTAGGGCTGAGGCGGGACTGTGTGGGGCAGAACCCGGGGCAGGACTTGGATAAGGGCTGGGGGCTGAGGGCCACCAGCGTCTCCTGCACACCCCTCCCTCCTCTGGTTCTCCCCAGTTTGTACCTCTTTTTAGAGACAAGGGCAGGATGGAGTTTCCTCACTCTGGCCTCTGCTGAGACCAGCCCCCCCAGCCCCCAGAGATGTTTTGGGGCCGCCTCACCTGCTGAGCCTGGGCGCTGAGGGTGTCGTAGGCAATGCTGCCCACCTCCCAGTTCTTCACTCGAGGGAACTTGGGCCCCTCTGGGGGCTGGGTTAGCGGGGGACTGTTTGGAGCCAGGGATGGAGTCACAGGATGGAGTCTGCTTTCTTTTGCCTCCCCCTGTGCAACCTGGAGGCCGCTCCTGCAGCACAGACGACCTCCTGGTTGATTGAGTCCCTGCCAGCTGCTTCCTGCACTTTCTGTTAGTCTCACAACAACCCTGGGAGGTGGGAGGAACCTGTGGCCCTGCTTACAGATGAGCGACCCGAGGCTTGCAAAGTCAGGTCCCTGCCAGAGCGTGCACAGGTGGGACCTTCACTCCCACTCCACATCTGGGCTTCTGATGCCAGAGGCTGCAGCGTGCCCACCTGGTCTCCCCTGCAGAAGGGCTGCTGCTGGGGTTTGAATGGGTCTCCCAGTTTCACGTGCTGGACATTTGGTCCCCAGTGCAGGACTTTTGGGAAGTGAAGGGGTTGAAAGGCTTGTGCCCTCAGGAATGGACGCTCCCGGCCTAAATTAAGGGACAAGTGGTTTAGTGGGTTCTAGCAGCACGGCTTTGTTATAAAAGCAAGCTCTCGAGCTGGACATGGTGGTGTGCAACTGTAATCTTAGCACTCAGACGGCTGAGGCAGGAGAATTATCAGGAGTTCAAGGCCAAGCTGGACTACATAGCCAGACCCTGTGTCCAAAAAACAAACAAACGAAAAAGAGCAAGCTCTCTATGGCAGGTGCTGTCTTGCTTTCCTGCCTCGTGTAGATGTGGGCAGGGCCTCACACGAGGTGGAGCAGACACCTGTGCCACGCTGTTGGACTTCCGGCCTCCAGAGCCACGAACAAAGGACACCTTTCTGTATCACCTGCCTCCAGTACTGCATTCTAGAACAGACAGTGGACTAGGACAAGTGTCTGGCCCCTGCGTTGTTAGGAGCGCTACTTGAGGGGCCGGACACACGCTCAGGCTGAGGGGAGCCCAGCTGGGATTCCTCAGCCCTGATTTTCCTTCCACTCACACCCCTCCTGACAGTAGCCTGTGTGAAGGGAAGCCCTGGAGGCCTTATCACTTCCTCCCAGAGCCGCCAGCCAGAGCGGGAGGAAGGGAGGGACGCAGGCCCCCTGTGCCTGGGCCGCAGGGCTCAGCCGTCCGCAGGAGCAGCCTGGCCTGCACCCCACTTGGCTCCTGGTCCTTCTCCTCTCCAGGGACCTTGGCTCTAAGGGGGCTGTTCTGGGACCTGTGGCTTGCAGGGTCCAGGCTGGGGGTCGGTGGCCACTGGGAGGGAGCCCCGGAGCAGGGAAAGGGCTTAGCAGCTCCGTCTTTGCAGCACCCCCACCCCAGGTCCTGGGTCTCCTGGTCTAGCTCTCTCCCCTTCCCATGACACCCCACTTCTCCCTCTGCTAGGACAGTCACCCCCCAGCGCCTCACTCCTCCAGTTCCGCAATCACCACTGCTGAGTGTTGGAGGCCTGCTGTCAGCTAGAAACTCACAACCTGGTGGGGTAAGTAGCACCACATCCCCCTTTATATAAACAGGTCAGAGAGGTTAAGTAACTTGCCTACTGTCCACAGCTCTTGGTGGCAAAGCAGCATTGAGACCAAGGCCCACTGCAGTAGCAGGATCTTTATACATTCACCTGTCACCAGCCAGTCCTGACCCTGATCTGTCTGTTTGTCTCTTTCTTCTTTTCTTTCTTGTTTTTTTGAGGCAAGGTCTTGCTATGTAGTTCAGGCTGGACTTGAACTCATTATATAGCCCAGGCTGGCCTCGAACTTGCGCTGGTCGTCCGGGCTCGCTCTCCTGAGCACCAGGATTACAGGTGTGCACTAGCACGCCCAGCAACCCTGGTCTGCCTCACGAGCCTCCTTGCCCGTCCTGTTCTATCCACACCAGGAGCCTTGCACTGGCGACCTGGCCCTCTGGCTAGGACGTGGGCTCTAGCCTCGGACATCAGGTGTCTGCACTGCCCTCCTGCCCACTGCTCCCAGCCATGCGGCTCTCACCTGTGGTCTGGTGCTGGCGGGGGCAGAGGTGGGGATGCTGGTGCCCGGCTGGGTTCTGATGCCGACGCTGGCGCTGGAGAGGCCGGGCCCTGCTTGCCGCACAGCCCCAGGCCCAGCCCCAGCCCCAGGCCGCAGGGCGGCCCAGGCTCCTGGCCCACACTCTTGAAGTTGCCCATGTCAGCTTCGCGTCAGCTCTGCCACCCGCTCCAACAGAGTCCTGGCCTTTTCCTTAGGAAGCAGGGAGGGGGCTGAGGGGAGGGGGACTCTCCAGTGCTGGCCCTCGCCCCGCCCCTGTCCCCTACACAATGGGACAGGAACAAGGCCGGCTGGGAGGCTCTAAAACCTCGGCTCCACGCCCGCTGGCCCAGAGGGTGGGGGGCCGGACGCCTGGGTTCCGCCATAAGGACCAGAACTGATAAGTGGGGACCCAGGTGTCTGATGGCGGCCTGGGGCTGGCATGTAGGTGCTGGGCCTGCGGGGAATGGTGGGGAGGAGCAACAGAGGGTCCGGAGGTGTCAGGTCAGAGGGGCCGGAGGCCCTCAAGCATCTTGTTGGTGACTGTGGGATGGAATCCCCATTCCTAATGACCGCAGGGACCTTGAGGCTCACCTGCAGCCCTCTCTTTCTAATCTCAGAGTCCTCTGGAATTCTTGGGGATGCGGGTCCAGCAAGGGTCCAGTGACCCTTTGTTCTGCGTCAGGCCTTAGGGTATCCTTTCCTTCCCAGCTTCAATTTCCTGGAACCCCGCCCCCCCCATGACTCAAGTGGGGGGGACACAAAAGGACAGGAAGCTGCCATCCAGGGCCCCCACCCCAACCCTGTCATCCAGTGACGCATGCTTCCCTGGGGTGGCAGGTTAGCAGAAACCTGGCCATCAGGGCAGGCGCAGGACAGCCCATGGGAGAGCGCTTGGAGGCCTGGCAAACTACACTTCCCAGCATGCAGGGGGTGCTCACTGGCACTCTTCAAGCACCTTTGGCAGAAATGCATGCTGGGGTTTGTAGTTCTGTGCCATCTAGGAGCTGGAGAAGGGCTGGAAGCGGGGTATCAAGGTTCACAGGGGTGGAAGCCTTGTGGGTCGGAGACTCAGAAACTGAGCGAGACTGCGGGGAAAGAAACAGAGGCTGGGAGCCGGGTAGGGGCAGAGACTGGGAGGGGCAGACTGGCAGACAAACAAACATGTGGATTTGTGTTGGCCAGACTCCTGTGGAAGGCAGTAGAGGATAAGATTGGGGTGGCCTGGGTGAGGGGCCAGCAGGCGGGGTGGCGGGAAGGAACAGGCTGTGCTGAGCTCTGGGGTCACCGGAAGGTGGGGTCTGCCAGTCTGTGAGGGTGGAGGGGAAGGGGCGTTGTGGACCGCAGAAGCCCAGCCTGGGCGTGCAGTGGGGGGGGCAGGAGGCTGTGCTCAGTGGGCCGCACCCCGAGCTCCCCCAGCCTGACGCCTGGTTCCTTTGGGGGTGCGGGAGAGATGGGATCCAGCCCCGCTCTCTGAGACCTCTCAGCCATGCCGCTGAGACAGACGCACCCGGAATCTTGCTGCTGTGTTCAGCCACCACTAAAGTGCGCACACCCAAGGACTCTTCTTCCCAGCTTCCAGGCGAGGGAGCTGCGACCGGCCTCTGGGCCAAAGTGACAGCCAGGGCAAGACGCTGACACCCTTGGGACTTTGCGATGCTCCCCCGGCCTCGGCCCTCCTGGGGGAATCTCCCGAAGCTACATTGCTGCGGTATTCCTCTTAAAAGCAGCGCTCGCCTCACACCTGGGGTCTACTCAGAACCTCCAGGCAAGGCCAAGCCACTTCAGGCACTGGCCTGTCCTCTAGACCCCCAGCGCATGCTCACACCCCTGCGTCCTTCCAGTCAGAGCTGTGCCGTGTTCCAGACCCGTCTCCTCCCCCCCCCCGTTTCCGCTCTCCCATTGCTTTCTCAGGCATCACCCTCCCTAGTGCTCTTCAGCTGCTCCAGCTGTTTCTCGAGGTCTGCTTCCCAGAGGTCCCAAACCACACAGCCCCTAGTGACGCCCAGAGAGGCCTTGCTCAGCACCCCTCCCGCACACCCCGGGCGGCTCTTTGCTGTCCTGTCCCCAGGTCCCGGGCCCATGTCTTCCTCCAGGTCCCCCGGGCTGTGGTTTTCAGGTAGCTGACTCTGCGTCCAGCTTCACCTGGTGAGGTGAGCGCTCTGGAGGCCTGGGCCGCTGCTGCGGGTTTGGGAGTGGCTGCAGGGTCTGAGCATGCGCACGGAGGGTGGCCCTGCACACTGGCTTGTGCCAAGGGAGCGGGCCATGAGGGAGCGCTCTCGTGCCAAGAGCAGGTAGGTCCATTTCACACAGTGCTGAAGGCTCTGGCCACAGGGGCCCAGGTTGGGTTTGGTCTGGGCAGAGCACACCAGGCAGGATTTAAGAAAAGAAAAGGGACTGCAAAGGTCAGAGGTGAGGCTCTGCTAAGGAGGACGTCTCCTTCTCCTCCCTCCTAGGATCGCCTGTTCTGACTTCTGTCAAGGCGCTGGAGGGCGACAGTGCTGTGGAGAGGGAGAGATAGAGGGGGTTGGTGAACAGCTCTGCGCTGTAGTTAGGTAAGAGAAAAGGGTCCTGGTGGGCTGTTGCCCAGCAGGGTGACTGGAGAGCTATAATGTGCTGCGTGTGTGTCCAAAGAGCTAGAGGAAAGGCTTTTGCTCAAGGTAGTTGGAAATTACACAATAGATGTATGTATAGGGTCAGGGATATAGATCAGTGGCACAAGCGCCTGCCTGGCAAGCACAAGGTCCTGAGTTCAATTCCCGGTACAAAAAAACCTCCCCAAAACAAAACAAAAAAACCAATAGATGCATGTATGGAAACATCACATGATACCCTATGAAGATGGGTAATGTTTATGTGTCAGTTAAAAAACAAAACGAGGCCAGGGGTAGTGGTGCGCACCTGTCATTCTAGCAGTCTGGGAGGCTGAGGCAGGAGGATCACAAGTTAAAGCCCAGCCTGGGCAACCTGGGGACTTAGTGAGACCCTATCTTAAAGAAAGAAACAAACAAACCCTGGGGATGTAGCTCAGGGTGAAGACTCTGGGTTCCATCCCCAGTACAGCAAACAAATAAAACAAAATGAAAAACAGTGCCCATCCTGACAGGTATTGAGCCCTGCACCTCTCTCTTGTTTTTTAGGGCTCTGTCTTCTACTTCGGCTTTTTTTTGCCATATCTGTGCATCTAATGACTCTCTGCTTGTACTGGCAAAGGTATTATTTTGCTTTATTTAGCAAATTAATTTTACTTGTTTTTTAGAAGTTTATTTTTCTTGGTTCATGTTTGCAGCGCACAGTGATCCCGTTCCTCGCGAGAAGCTGGTACGCGTGCGTGCATAACGCATCTCCATTCTTCTCACGCCGCTTTCCCTCGCTCCCTGCACCGCCACCATCTTTTAGTAAGAAGCGCATTTTTTTTTTCCTTTTTTTTGGGGGTGTGCGTTGCAGGTACTGGGAATCGAACTTAGGATCTCATGCTTGCCAGGCAGGCCCTATGCCACTGAGCTAAATCCCCGGCCAACACCTGCATTTTTTTTTTTTTTTTTTTTTTTTTTTTTTTTTTTGTCTTTTTGAGACAATGTCTTGCTATGTAGTCCAGGTTGGCCTTGAACTCACTTTGTAGCCCAACCTGAACTCTCGGTGACCCTCCTGCCTCAGCTCCTGAGTGTTGGGATTACAGGCGTGCGCCACCACGCCCAGCTTAACAACTGCATTTTTTTTATTTTTTAATTTTTTTTTTTTTGTTTTTCTTCCGGTACCAGGAATCGAACTCACGATCTTGCGCTTGCCAGGCAGGCGCTTTGCCACTGAGCTAAATCCCCAGCAACAACGGCACTTTAAAGAGCAATTTGTGAAACAAAATTTCCAAGGTTTCAGGATACAACTGTACTGAAAAGAAATAATTTAAAATTTAAGTCATGGGCTGTCGAGGTAGAAGGGTTTTTTTTTTTTTGTTCTTATTTGTTTTGTCTTTTTGAGACAGGGTCTCGCTGTGCACTTCAGGTTGGCCTTGAGCGCACTTTGTAGCCCAGGCTGGTCTCGAACTCGTAGTGATCCTCCTGCCTCAGCCTTCTGAGTGCTGGGATTACAGGGGTGTACCTCCGCGCCCGGCAGAGGGAGCGTTGATGGTGTGGTTGGAGCACAGCCCCTCCATCCCGAAAAATGCTGAGTTTCTGCTGCTGGCCCAGGCCCACCCCTCCCTGGCCCTGGTGGGCAGGTGACAGCCTTCTGGGGTGAGTAGGAGGCCCCTCCTGGGAGGCCCTGGTCCCTGGTACTCTCTGTTCCTGTCTGAACCTCGAGAAGGCGTCAGATCTCGCTCCTGCCTTCCTTCTTAGACCAGAGTGCGTGCAGGCCCGGGAGGTGGGGCTGCCCTGAGCGGGGGACGCCTGTGTGGGGAAGCAAAGGTCCTGGGCTCAGGGCAAGTGTGCGTGGGCGGCGAAGGGTGGCGGGTGGCGGGTGACGGCAGCGGAAGGCCCTGACTCTCTACAGCCCAACCCGGGGTTGTTCAGTGTGAGCTGGAAGTGTCCCACCCGCTCCACTATGAGCAGCTTCCTTCCTGCCTGTGGGCAGGGACTGGGTGGGGAGCCGAGGGGAAAGGAGGGATGGCAGACGAGAAGCCAGGCGGAGCGGGAAGGGGCAGCCCTTGCCTGCCAGGCGGCTTCCCTCCTCCTCAGGATGTAACTCACGCGGTGAGGCAAAGAGGTGCTTACAAGACGGGGCGGGGCGTTGGGGAGGCTTCCGGGCAGGGCCTGGGGTGTTCAGGGCTGCAGGCCTGGAAGGGTTTGCCGGACTCAAAGGGCTGCAGGGGTGGCCTTGGGCGCCCTCTAGCAGCCTCTGCCCTGCTTGAGAGAGCCACATGGGGGCAGCAGAGAGCTGAAGAGGAGCGATTTGTCTAAAGTCCTGGGCTCAGACACCAAAGCCCGCTGTGAGACTCAGGGATCGAACGAGGAGGAGCCCATGATGTGCATACCTGAGCCCAGGTGCGCTGATGGTCCACACCAGCCCTCTGGGGGCCCCGAAGCGGCTCGTTTGCGTGCCCGAAGCTCCCAGGGGACTCAGTGAACAGCCCACCCCGAGAGGAGCAGGGCGAATTCCCATCCCATTGCGCCCCTGCCTGGCACAGGTCCCTCTGGCCCTCCCTCCCTTAGGCACACCCTGCACAGGGCCTGGGGGATGGGAGGTGCTGGGGGCTCTGCCCAGCACTGCCAGGTCTCAGCCTCCAGAGTGCTGGGGTTATGGGTGGGGGGCACACCAGGTATCACGCCTCCTGTGAGACCAGGCAGTTCCTGGAGCTGGGGGAGCCAGGGAAGGGACACTTGGAGGGCACTGCCCAGAGCCTGACAGATTCACCCTCTTTTCGAGCCACTTCTGCCTCCTGGCCCAAGACTGGCAGGAAAGTCTTGGGGTGCACTGGCCTTTGGAAACCGTCAGACCTTGTTCTGTCAGTGGTGGTGGCTCCCAGCTTTGGGGTGCTTGCAGTTCTGTATCACAAGGGCACTATCCCGCTCATGAGAGCCCCGCCCTCGTGCCTCAGTCATCTCCCAAGGGCCCCTCCCTTCAGACCATCAGCTGGGCGGTTAGGATTTCCACCTGTGAATTCCGGAGGGATTTAAACATTTAGTTTATATAGTGAGTATGCATCTGTGTATATAAGCTAGTGTGTGCATGTGTGTGTGTTTGCATGCATGTAACATGTATGGAAGCACACGTGTGCATGTGCCTCTGAGCAGGGTGTCCTGGGGCTCCCTCACCCGCCTGCCTCCTAGTCTGGGCCCTGCCTTTCCAAAGCTAATTTGGGCCGAGAACGCTGATGTGGATATGAATGTTTTAACATCCATAGGGACTTGAACCTGTTCTTTATTCCCGGGATCCCAGTGAAGATGAGCAGTTTTTAGGGTCAGGCTGTCTCCGGAATGATGACCCTCGGGGGCCCTGTCTTGGCCTGTGGGGACCCTACATAGAAAGCCATAGTGCAAGACCAACAGATCACCGCAATTCAGTCGGTAGCTGTGTGACAGGCCCCGCCCCTTTGTCCCTCCTCCTCTCCCCTTTCCTCTCCTGCAATCCCTCAGGCTGGCCCAGTTTCCCAGTGTGGTTGCTGTGGTGCTGGGTCTCTTGGGAGCCAGGGCTGTGAGCATTAAGTGTGCCCAGCATGGAAATTCTGTGGCAACCAGACCCTCAGGTGCCCAGGTGTGGGCAGACCTTCTCTGCAAATCAGGGTCGGGGGAGCAGGCCCGTAGGCCTTTACATCTCCTGCTGGCTTGGAGATACAGAAATTCTGACCCCAAATCCTGATGCACCTTCAGTCATTGTGGGGTTTGTCTTTTTTTTTTTTTAAGAGGAAGTTTTTATTTTAGGTCATAGTCCTGGAGGCTTGGACCGTGACTGATCGGCCTTCTTGCTTTGGGCCTGTGGCCAGGCAGTGGTGGAGCAAAGGAACTTACTTCGCGGTGGCCGGGAAGCAGAGACCTGTGGGATTTTCTTTTTTCCTTTTCTGTCCTTCCATGTGGATTGTAAGTCCCTCCATTCCCAGTGGCCAGACCAGGACCAGCTTACAAATCTTACTATTTTTTTCAATACTGAGAACCGATCCCAGGACCTTTTTGCAAAGTTACGTTCCCAGCCCCTTTTTATTTTTTTATTTTGAGGCAGGGTCTCACTAAGCCACTAAGTCACCCAGGCTGGGCTTGCACTGGCAATCCTCCTGGCCCAGCCTTGCGGAGGGCTGGCGTTACAGCTGTGGGCCGCTGTACCTGGCTGGCGAGGGTCTTCACCTGTTTGTGGTGGATGGGCTGAAGCCTTCCTGGCATTCCCATTCCATGGCATTCCATTCCTAAACCGCAGCCTAGGCTGCTTTAGGGACTGCTAACCCCAGTTCCTAGAGGAGCCTGCGTGTAAATGGGGTTCCGGCCCATGCATGCGAAAGGAAGAAGGTCTGGGTCCTTTCTTTTTTGGAGAAGGAGACCTAGTCACCTCTTCCTGGGCATTCTGAGTGATCAGACAGTGATCAGCCCTTGCTGTCACCTTTCCATGAGCACCAGCTCTCCCTCCCGTGAAAAGGCCCCGTGCTGGGCTGGTCATCAGAGGGACAGAGGTGAGGTCCTGACCACGGTTCTCAGCTTTCCGGATGTCCCCTAAACTCCCAGCTTGCAAAGCCTACCCTTCCCCTCCCAGCCTTAAGACGATCTCTGCTACTCTGCAGTCAGAGCGTCCTCGGGCTGCTCTTGTCTGCGACTTCTCTTTTTCAGCTTCTATTGCTGTGTTGGCCTCCATGTATTGGCTGTGCGTGTGCGGACATCTCATCTTCCCAGATAATTGCAAACCCCATAAGGCCGGGCTGGATGGAAGACCTTGCGTTTCCCTAGCTGGGGCACATGGACAGTGATGGATAAGAACTTGTGAGCAGGTGGGGGACCTGAATTATCTTCTCTGGTCCTTGGTGCTGGCTACTTAGTGGTCCAAGGAGAGGGGTGGTTCCTCTCCGGATGTGGGGTTGGTGTCAGGCTGGCCTTTCCTCTTCCACCACACTGGGGTAGACCCTCAGTTCTGCCTCGTTTTAACAGAATGAGTAGAGTATGGCTTCTCCCCCTCTCTCTTTCCTGTCTCCTTCCTTTCCTTCCTTCTTTCTTTCAGACAGGGTCTCAGTATGTAGTTCAGGCTGGCCTCGAACTCATTTATGTAGCCCAGGCTGGCCTCGAACTCATGGCAATCTTCCTGGCCCAGCCTCCCAAGTGCTGGGATTATAGGTATGTACTACCACGCCCGGACCCTATTTCTTTTTTATTTTAATTAATGAATTGATTAATTTTTTTGAGGTTGGCCTCGAACTCTCAGTGATTCTTCTGTCTCAGCCTCCAGAGTGCTGGGATTATAGGAGTGTACCACCACACCCAGCTTCTCTTTTTTAAAATATGTGTTTGTAGTATATAATGTTTACATTCCTTTTTCATCCCCTCCCCCTGCATCCATCTCTTTAATCTTCGCATTTGAGAAATCTCTCTCTCTGTGTCTCCCTCTCTGTCTCCTTTTCCCATCAGTGATGTTTTATTTTGCTCTGTATTTATATATTGGGTTTCTCATGTAAGAGAAATTATGCCGTATTTAAGTTTGTGTATCTGATTTATTTCACTTAACTTTATGGTCTTAAAATGCATCCATTTTCCTACAAATGACTCACGTATGTCCTTTTTATGTCAGAGTAGTGCTCCATTGTATGGAAAGAGCTCATTTTCTTCATTCATTCCTCTGCTCATGGACATATAGGCTGCTTTCAAGATTTAGATATTATGGGGTGCTGTGGATATGGCATGGGTGCATGTCTGACTGCAGGGTAACCTCTGTCCGTGTCTAGGGAGCGGAGCAGGTGTCTGACGAGTATTCATACTCCTGAGGCTGCACAGCCGGCCCTCAGGGAGAACAAGCGTTGCAACCATGGCTTATCACTCGGGCTATGGAGCCCATGGTTGGTTCCAAGCACAGGGCCTGAGCAGCTCCAGATCCCCTTCCTCTCTTTGATAACACAAGTGTTGCTGTTGATGAGCTGATGTGGCCTTCGATGTGGAGTTTCGATGTCAGCCACTTGCTTGGCGACCCAGGCAGCTCTGGCCTATGGCAGCCCCACTGCATCCCATGGAAAAGACACAGTGAAAGGGCTGGGGATCTAGCTCAGTGGCAAAAGCGCCTGCCTGGCAAGCGCAAGGTCATGAGTTCGGTTCCTGGTACCGGAGAAAAACCAAAAAAAAAAAAAAAAGACACAGTGAACCAGGAACCGTGCTGTTTTGTGTCTGTGAACAAACTGAAGTGTTTTTTCCCTGTGGATACAGCCTATGTGGCCAAGAAGCTGGGGCTCCTGGTGTTCCCCTACACAGGCTAGAATTGGGAAGTAAGTGCAGTTGTGATGTGGCTGTGCCCCCATGCAAGACCTCCTAGAAGTTACGCTACAAGTTAGCAATGGAGTGCCAGGCAAGTGCAAAGCCCTGAGTTTGATTCCTGGTACCAAATGTACTAGTATACATTCCCACAGAGCCCCTGACCTCTGTGTTCCCCCAGCGGCCTTCATCCCCTTTGTGCTGCTGGCTGGGATGGTACTGGGCATTCAGAAAAGGTTCTCCCCACAGGTGCTGGGCCTGTGTGTGAGCACAGCGCTGGTGCTGGTGTGGATGGTGATAGAGGTGCTTGCTCTGCTCCTGGGCCTCTGCCCAGTGACCTTGCGCAGAGAACTAAGCACCTTCCACCGTATGTGAGGATAATCCTCAGCCTGCTCTCCGGGCTGCCATTCAGCAGTGACGGCTACTATGTGGCCCTGGCCTGCAGCTCTTCTGCACTCCTATACTTCACTGTGTGCTCTTTGCAGACAGCAGCCTTGGACCCCGAGAGCGTGGATGGTCCCAGCTCCTGGCAGGGTGTCCAACTCTCCCTGACTCTGGGAGCTGCAGCCTTTCAGCTCCTCATCATATATTGGCTGATCTGCCACCTGGTCCCTTGTCACCCTGGCCCCAAATGACACTGATTTTCCTTACAATGAATATATGACTTCCTTAAAAAAAAAGATTTAGATATTATGAATTGTGTGGCTATGTACAGTGGGTATGCATATAACTCTTTTGAGAAGATACCTAGAAGGGGAATAGCAGTATCAAATGGAATTTCTAGTTTTAGTTTTTCTTTTTTTTTTTTGGTCGTTTTGTTTTTTTTTTCCAGTACCAGGAGTCGAACTCACAACCTTGCACTTTCCAGGCAGGCGCTGTGTCGCTGAGCTAAATCCCCAGCCCCCTTTTTTTCGTCTTTTTGAGACAGGGTCTTGCTATGCAGTTCAGGCTGGCCTTGAGCTCGCTTTGTAGCCCAGGGTGATCTCAAACTCGCAACAATCCTCTTGCCTCAGCCTCCCAAGTGCTGGGATTATAGGTGTGCGCCACCATGCCCAGCTAGTTTTAGTTTTTTTGAGGAAACTCCGTACTGATTTCCATAGTGGTTGTACTAGTATACATTCCCACCAAATAGAAGTTTCTTTTTCCCCTGCAGCCCCTCCCCATAGCATTTGTTATTATTTGATGATGACCATTCTTTCTGGGGTAAGATGGAAGCTCAGCACTGTTCTCTATTTCTTTCGCTCTTGCTGTACGTGGTATATAATCCCCATTCTAGCCTCATTTGGTGGAAAAAGGCACTTAATTTCTTGTCCAGCTCCATTTCAGCTTTTTTTTTTTTTTTTTTGGTACCAGGAATCAAACTCAGGGCTTTGCACTTGCCTGGCACTCCATTGCTAACTTGTAGCGTAACTTCTAGGAAGAGCCGACACCATCTGCATCTCTGTTTTATCACCTAAAATGGGGAAGTTTTATTTCCAGCTCTAATATTGCATAAAGCAACAGAAGCCCGCGTAGAAATATCCACAAAGTTCCAGGTGTAAGGTTCAGGAGCAGATTCACGTTGTTTCTTGGTGGCGTTTCAGAGGAAGGCGCATTCTCTGTACACATGAGACCTGGCCTCAGCGCTGACCAGCAAACCAGCTCTTATTTCTCATACCTGCTGTAGTGGGGGTTCTAGAAGCACTTTCATGGTCTGGGGTGGTTTTCTAGCTCACAGTGTCCTGAAGAGGGCGCCCATCTTTTCACTTGGGCTGCCCTCCCCGGTTTCCTGCCTTGCCTGGCCTGCAGGGTTTTCAGCACCCTGGACAGAGACAGCGCTATCCTGGCGGGAGGCTTGAGCTACCAAGACAGTCGGGAATGTCCCGCTTCCCTAGCAAGGCAACCCAGAGCTACTTCTTAATACTGTTCAGTCCTTCAAAGTCCCCCCCAAATAAACCCCCAACCTATGTCAAAATAGCCCTGGTTCTGAAAACTGAGTGATTTATTTTATTTTGTTTGAGACAGGGTCTTGTTATGTAGTTCAGGCTAGCCTTGAATTTACTATGTAAAGCAGGCTGACCTCAAACTCATGGAGATCCTCCTGCCTCAGCCTCCCGAGTGCTGGGGTCACCGGTGTGTGCCACCACACCTGCCTCTGATGGTTTTATTTAAAATGACCACAAAACCCATCTATTTCCTAGAACAGCGTTAGGTACAAATTAGGTACTTGAATATATTTTCAAAGGAATACATGCCAATTGAGCCTTCAGGGAAGTCTCTCAGACCCTTTATGAGGAGCATTTCCTTCCCCATCAGCCCTTCCCATGTTATAATCATGGAACTTCTGCCACTCACTGAATTCTGGGTAAGAACTCTTGGAGTCTCTTTTTGCATCTGAGGACTCTAGTTCCTAAATCAAAGAGACGGATGGCAATTAGGTTCTCAGGCAGGGGAGCCTTAAACCTGCACCTTTCTTTCTCATGTGCAGATGAGTGAGAGAACCTACATGTGGGTCCTATTGGGATCTGGGTTTAGGAAGCTGTTCACCTCCTTCCTCTGTGCCTGGGAGGATCCTTACTACCCAAGAAGGCCTGGCTCCCCCAGAAGTCCCCCAGGATGCCCTAAACACTCAGAGCCCTCCCTCCACACACTTTGGCAGCCCCCGGTTTTTCAGGAGGTGACGGGGAGTGGGTGTGGAGAGAAGAGAGAGGTACGGGCTGTAGGGAGTACAACTGTGCAGAATTAAGGAATCACTCTCTGCCGGGCATGCTGGTGCACATCTGTGATCCCAGCACTGGGAGCCTAAGGAAGGAGGATCACTGTGGGTTTGAGGCCAGCCTGGGCTACACAGTGAGTCCAAGGCCAACCTGAGCTACATAGTGAGACCCTGCCTTAAAAAAAAAAAAAAAAAAAGAAAAAGAAAAAAGAATAAGAGCACTCTCTGTGAGAGCTGGAAAGGATCCCAGAGATTAGCTTGTGGAGTTGCCTCATTTTACAGGTAAGGAAAATGAGATTTAGTGATACTTCTAGAGTTACACAGCAAGCGGGCTTCTCTCTAGCCCTTCTGACCTGGTTCAAGTCTTTGACATTGCTCCCCTGGACTGTTGGATAGCTTCGTATGGCAGATAACACTTTCCAAGGTGGTTGTGGCACTATGTCCCATCACACATGCTTTTCTCCTAATATGACAGTGACACCCTTCCATTGAGAGGTGGGGGTATGTGTTTCTTTTTTTTTTAATTTTTTTTATGTGTTTCTTTTTCAGTCTGATGGGCTGTGATTACAGAAGTTACTTTATGTGACTTTCAAGGGTACATTATTAAAGGGGGCTAGGTGCTCCCTGGTCTTATTTTGGGGTGTTTGCCCTCACACCCAGCCATAGTGTGGTGAAGAAGCCAGGTGGGCACCAGCCTGAGGTGAGGTCCTAGGGACAGCGTCCACCACCAAACACAGGGAAATACGCCTTCTACTCCCCTGTCTGGTGTGAATCTCCCCAAATCACAGGTCCATGAGCAAAATAAAGGCTGTCATTGATGTGAGCCAGTCAGTTTCAGGCTGGCTGTTAGGCAGCAGTGGTTAACAGAATCACCTCCTGTCTGCCCGTTTCTCTAAGCTTCTGTATGCGTTTCATCAATTCATCCCACCTTTATTAGCTACCGGGTCTGTGTTAGGACAAAGGCAGGCGTGGTTTTCCACACTTGTGAACAGTATACTTCAGTTGCCCCCGCTGTCCCTGCACTGTGTCCCCCTTACACACAGACTAGAATTCATGTTCCTCAGCCCTCTGCCCCACCTCAACATCCCTGTTTGGCCCCTAGACACGATCTCCACTCTGCAGTCTCTGTTGTACATTTGCTCATGTCCCGCCCCCTGCGGGGCTTCTGCCCTGTCTCACCTGGACCTTCGAAGACCTGCTCTGAAGCCTCCTCCCATCAGCAGGCCCTCTCAGCTCCCCCTTTTGAAACAAAGCAGGTCTTCCTTGCCATCCCACAGCGCTCAGTCTCACCAGGCTGGGAACCCGGGCGGAGGGAACCGGCTTATTCTTCCTGTCCCTGCCACCCAGCGTCTGGCACAGGGCCCTGCACACGGAAGGTCTCCAGGAAACAGTTGTGGATGCAACTCTAGAAACAGGACTGGAAACACAAGTTGGTCAAATCCCAGTCTCTTGCGCCTTACTTCCGATGTGAAGAAGCCAGGACAGTGTCTCTCCAGTGTGGGTGTGGGGTTGGCGGGGGAGACTGTAGAATGGGCCAGGAGCGCTGCAGTGCAGCTGCAGTGACTGAAGGGAGCCTTGGCTCCTGGCTATGGGCTTGGAGTGGGTTCCTCCCTCTCTCCCTTCCTTTCTTTCTCTTCCCTGCTCGCTTCCAATAAGCCCTAAGCACCTGCTTCCTTCAGCGATAACACACTGCTCCTTGGTTCTCTTCTTTTCTCTAACTCCAGTTCTTATCTGAAACCATTTGAATTCTCAAAAGCCAGCTGCGTGGAGAAACCTTACAATATAAGCTTCCCTCTGAAGACTAAGAGACTGTTCTTGCTGCTTCCTCCCCTGGGGTTTCCTAGGAGCCATTCCACCCTAGGCTGTCTCTCCTGCGTCCTCCCGACTGGAACTGCTTCCCAGTCCCCTGTGCGTGTTACTTGGTCTCCTGGACCTGATTTGCTGTCTTGCCTGACTGCTCCTTGGGGGGCCCACCAGCAGCGCCCAGCTTCCACTTGTTCTTTCCTCCCAGGAAGTCCTGGCCCGGCTCCCTCAGACTGAGCAGGAGCAGGGTGGGGTGGGCAGGATGTTTTCTGCAGACTTTTCCCCCTAAATTGTCTCTTTCTGGGAGCTGGGAGGAGCCTGTGTGTCTCATTATAAGTACAGCCTTTCCCTTGCCTCAGTGGCAGGCAGGGTAGGGGAGAGCTCTTCCCAAGATGAACCCTGAAAGTGGCCCAGAGGTGAGGGTGGGGCAGATTCTGGATGCTTTTGGTAATGGATCCTGGATGGGGGGGGTAGCAGGGGGAGGAATCTGGTGGGTGGCAGGGAGGTTTCTCTCCAGGCTCATCTGCTGGTGGTGCTTGGAACCCGCGCCCCAGGAAGGAGCCTTGGGGAGCGCTTGTCTGTTTCATAGTCTCTCCTTCTTGTCTGAGTCCTTGATGTGGGGCAGCTCAGTGGGACTGTCTTCAGGCTCTCCCCTGAGCCTCCAGCCAGAAGTCTGCATTCAGCTGTGACTTCTGTGTGTGCACAGGAGAACAGAGAGATGAGTCGGGGACAGAGACACAGGCTTTCCTTGGGCCAAGGAATAGCTCTCCCATCTGCACAGGGGGAGGCTACTCTGGGCCTGGTCCCCCTCTTATGGGTCACTAGACCCCTTCTCAGCCTTTACCCACTTTCTTCGACCTCTTCACCTGGAAGGGAAGACTCCCCACTTCCACAAGGCAGGCAACCCAGCAGCCAGGCGTGTCCCACTGTGGGGCAGGTAGGGGCGGGTGCCCCTGATGCTGAGTTGCGAGATTGGGGAGCCCATGTCCCCAGAGGCCGGGCATCACTGGAGGTGGAGGGGCCTAAGGGATGACTGTACAGGCAGGAGCCGCCGGACTTTTTTAGCATCAGCTGGTAGAGCCACCTCCTTCTCTCCCACTGGCTGCCTTCCTGAGTCACTGCCCACCCACCAGCAAATAAAAAAGGGTGTCATCTGCTGGCCAGTGGCCCCGTTTGGCCTGGTGTTTGCATCTTTTTGCTCCTGGGCAGGATGTGAGAGTTGGATAGAGTGGTCTGTGAGCAGTCTTCCTTTCCGCGCAGCCCTCCTTCCAGCGGCTTCCTTCTCTGCCCTTTGTTCCTCCCCTCCCCCACCCCCAAGATGGTTCTCCCTGGTGACAAGACCCGGCCCCTTGCTCCAAGGACAGTGGCAGCTGCAAGTCCTCAGGAGCCCCCACATGGCCCCATCCATCTAGACAGGCCTGTGATCCGGGCTGCAGGCAGGGGAGGGGACCGGGCCGCTGGGCTGGAGCCTCCTCCCGCCAGCCCGCTGGTTCAGCTGTCAACACTCGCCTCCCGGCCTGGCCCTGCCCTTCCTGGCTGCTCACGCCAGGGACTCTTCGCCAGGGAGACCCTTACCCAGACCCAGGCAGGGGTGGGCAGGCGGCAGGCAGACACCCTTCCTGCCCTTGAGCATCCCCAGGCCTCCTTGCCTAAATAAGGGAGCTGCAGCTGGAGCGAGCCAGCTGGCGGGGGAGGGGCCTGCGGCAGTCCAGGGTTTTCCGAGAGGCAGGGCCGTGGCAGCCACCGCAGCGCCCCGAGCCCGCCGATTGGGCCTGCGAGGCCGCCCCGCGCTGAGGGGGGAGGGCAGGCCGCTCGCACACACGGGGATCCCCTTGCTGGAACCTCGCGTTCAGGGGCTTCTCTTTGATCTCGCAGCTTGAAGGCTGCAACTCCAGCCGGCATGTCGCTGTCTATGCCTGCCCCCCATGGAGAGCCTCGAATGACCTCCCAGAGGGCCGTGTCCGCGCGGGTGCGCATGGAGGCGCCCGTCCTGGGGCTCGCCATCCTCGTCCCAGTGTCTACTGGCCTGGGGCCTCCCGAGTGCCTGGCCCTTCCCCTGGCCCGAGTCTCCCCTGACCCTGCACTGGTCCCGGAGCCTAGGCCCTCGCCCGTCCCCCACCCTGGGCTCTGAGCGCACACTGTGTGCACAAAGCCGGTGCTCGGTCCTCTCGCTTCACATCAAGGTTCTCTGCCCCCAGCCTGGGTGGGGGCGGAATCCCGACTCCCACTGCCCGGCGGCCCCCGAGCCGGCCCAGCCATCGCACCTGTCCCCTGGCGCCCCTCCCCGAGGGCCCCTTCCCCCTCTCCGCCTTGAGCGAGTCCCGGGGGCTCCGCCACCGAGCGAGGGGCTGGGCGGGGGGAGCGCTCTGCCGGGTTC
>NW_004955491.1:5377524-5422241 GCF_000276665.1 Chinchilla lanigera | reverse complement strand
CGCCCGGCCCGCACATGGGCTCAGGATGCCCGTGCGGAGGGGCCACGTCGCGCCGCAGAACACCTTCCTGGACACGATCATCCGCAAGTTTGAGGGCCAGAGTGAGTGGGGGAGGGGTTGGGAGGGGAGGGGGTCGGGGGGCGGGTCGCGCTCTTCCCAGTGTACATGGGGGGGCGTGCCCGGGCCGTGTGCAGCTCCAAGTGCGAGTCAGTGTGGGCTGGTGGGCCCCGACGCTCTAGCTGGGGACAGACTTGGGGGACTTGGGGGACTTGGGCATGGGACCCAGTGGCCTAGTGTTGGGTCTTGGGGTGGAGGCTCATCTCAGACTTTTGGGACAGCTCAGACTCTGTGACGCTCTGAGTGTGCAGGCCAGGGCGGCAGGGTAGGAGTGTGCAGTGTCTCCAACTCTGGGTGTCTGGAGTGGATGGGATCGTGTGTGTGCGCAAGGACGCGGGATTTATATGACCCAAACTGAGGGACCCTGAAGTACAGCGTGTGTGCCGCTCTTGACTGTGTTGTGTTGTATATGACAGTGAACGCTAAGGATGTGGGATCGGCCAGTCCTAATCTGCTCCTGAGCGTGTGTGGCCGAGTATGTGACCCTGAGCAGTGTGTGACCCTGTAGGGGGTGTGGGGAGGTGTCCTGGACATGGCTACAAAATCGTGGGTCCTGTGGTGAGAAGGTGTCCTAGAGCTGTCAGAGGCTTGAGGCTAAGGGGCTGGAAATGGTACCCCCACGCTGTGGATTTTCCTTCGGTAGACACTGTCACCTTATGAGGACTACAGCACCCATAATGCTGGCCTCGCAGGAGAGGCTTCCAGAAGTGTCCCAGGCTGGGTGAATGTTCTGGGCATTTCGTATCCCTGTCCCTAAGGCTGCATGTGCTACGGTGGGTGTGACTGCCATAGAGTAGGTAGAGGGTGACATTCCTTGCCCATGACCCGGTGCACGCAGGACAACGCGTGCTTGTAACTGTGGTGGGGCAAGGGAGGAGGGGTCAGTGGGGAGGCAGCCTTGTCTCTAGGGAGGAACAGGATGATCCCGAGGGGGCGGAGTCGGCGACAGGCACAGAGGGCCTGGGGTGGGGAGGGCCCTCCTGGGCTTTCCTTGCTACAGTCTCCAGAGGCTGGCTGTGGTAGGGGAAGTACCTGGGGAGGATGTGGGGTGGGATTTGGGAGACCGGGCTTCTGGTCCCACCTCTGTGGCTGACTGCTGTGTGACCTTGAGTGATTCTTCCCTTTCTGGGCCTCAGTTTCCACCTCTGTGGAGCAGCTGGCCAAAGTGGCCTCTGTGGTCCCTCTGGGCTGGTGTTCCAGGATGTTAATATAGGATGTGGGGGTGGGGTGGGGCTTGCCTTCGAAGAAACTTGCTGTCTCCCAGGCCGGGGATGAGGACAAGGACAGCTTTCCTTCTGTGTGTGTCCGGTGCTCTGGACTGCCTTGGGTGGAGGTGGGGATGGCAGCAGAGTTAGGAGGTGTCAGGAGACTAGGACCTGGTGTTGATGCCTGCCTGGGGGTTCTGGAGGGCCTTGGGAACTGATCTTCAGATGACCCAACTCCAACAGTCATTTCCTCGAGGTTTAGGGAGGGGTGATGGAGGAAGGGAAGAGGCCAGACTTCCATGGCCGGGGCCTGCCTCCGGGCACCCCTGCTGCCCAGGCCTACAGGCTGAGGGCTGTGCCTGCTGGTGCGGGGAGGAGGAGGGGAGAGCTCCAGCTGCTGGAGAAAGCCCCACATGAAAGGGGCTTAAGTGGCCACAACTTCTGTTATAGAAGGCTCTTATCAGTGGAGCATCTTGCCCGGCCCAAGCTGGGGGTTGCTGTTTAGCACCAGCCCGGTTCTTGGGGCTGCCACGGGTCACTGGGGATGTTCTCCTTGACCGGGCCACTTAAGAAGGCCTCATATCCCCGGGGAGGGGCCCCTTTCTGGGACCTGTTTCCTTATACGTGGGCGACCGACTGAGGTCCGTCCTGAGGCTCTACAGATTTCCAGGGTTTGCAGTTGGACCCCCTTTTCTTGTTCCCTGCGACCTTGGGCTTCGGCCTGTGACTCTCCAGCTATTCTGCTGCCTTCTGTCAAACAAGGTTCAAAGCTGGCTCTGTCATTTACGAGCTGGGGGACTTGGGCCGAACTTCTCCAGCGCCTCGGTTTCTTCATGTGTAAACCGAGGACAATGGCTCCTACCTCGGGGTAGGAGCGCCCCACTTCCTTCCGCGCACCCACTTCCCAGCTCCTGATTGCCTCAGAGTTACTTGGCGCGCCTCAGTATAGGGATCAGGGGTAAAAAGGAAGAAGCCGAAGCTGGGAAGCTGGAGCAAAAGGAAGCTGGCCGCCATCTCCGGCCCTCCCCGGGCTCTCTCCAGGCCCAGTGTTTATTCTTCGGCCGCGGCTGCTGACACGCGTTGCCGACACCCGCCCAGGCTGGCGTTGGCCCGGGCGCGGAGGGGGCGGCGGGCGGCTGGCCGCCTGCCCGGGGGAAGCCACGCAGCCAGCCTGCGGCCGGCCGGGCAGGGAAGGCAGGGGGCGCGCCGCCTGGCCTTGGCCTGTAGAGGCACCTGCGTCGGGACGCGGCTGCGTTCGCCACCTGCTGGGGACCCCAGTGCCCGCGGTGCTCCCTGCAGCTGGGAGCGCGGGACGGCTACGTGTGACCGGGAAACGTGGGGAGGTGCTGGGAGCCCTCCAGGCCAGGGGCTCCGCTCACGTGCGCGCTCATCCCTGCCCCCCTCCTCAGGCCGCAAGTTCATCATCGCCAACGCCCGAGTGGAGAACTGCGCCGTCATCTACTGCAACGACGGCTTCTGCGAGCTGTGCGGCTACTCGCGGGCCGAGGTGATGCAGCGGCCCTGCACCTGCGACTTCCTGCACGGGCCGCGCACGCAGCGCCGCGCCGCAGCGCAAATCGCGCAGGCCCTGCTGGGGGCGGAGGAGCGCAAAGTGGAGATCGCGTTCTACCGGAAAGATGGTAGGCGGGGCGGGGCCGGGAGGGGCGGGGCCTGGGCGGGGCCTGGGCGGGGCGGGGAACCGGTTGGGGCGGAGGGTAAACCTGGCGGGTTTCGAGGGGTGGTACCCAAGACTGCGCGTGGTTTGTGCCAGCCGGGAGGCATCGTCAGGGTCCCCACCTAACTCTGATGGGATGGTTTTTGGGGTGTCCATAGGACTGCTAGGCCAACTGCCTGGCCCCTCGGGCTCCTTTCTGGGCAGATGTGGCTAGAGTTTAACGGCGCTGGGGATGGCAGGTGGTGCGCCCAGACTTAGGTCAAGTTGGCAGCTGGGCCCTGACTTCCGGCCACAGGGCTCTACTACCCTGGGGCATCCCCTCCCAGGTGACTGGTCTGGGAAAGTGTCGCCGTGGGTGAGGCGCCGGGCAGGGCTTCAGGACTCTCTGCTTGTCTCTCGATTGCCCCTTTTCTCTGCCGCACTTCGGCCCGCACCTGCGGGGAGGTTTGTGGTTTCCCCACGACCTCAGTTTCCTTTGTCTCCACGGCTGAGCGCCCGGGAGCGCCACCCCCTCCTGCGCCAGGTGTTTCTTCTCAGCCACCGCCTCACAGTCCAGCTGCTCTGAGCTTCCGGACAGCAGAGAGGGAATCAGATAAACAGAGCGGGGCGGGGCTGCTCCCACACTGCCCTGCCGTGTTGGGGTGGTGCAGTGGGCGGGGCCCTGTGGGCAGGGGAGAGTAGCGAAGGCGGTTAGGGACCGCGGCTGCACTGCTTACACCCTGCTGCCCACCAGTGTGCATAAGCCCAGCTCAGAACTGCGCACATAGAACTACCTGCAGGAAGACCAGGTGCTTGCCTTCAGAGGGCGAGTCCTCCGCACTGGGAGCGCCCTGTGCTCCGCATGCTGGAGGGTGTCAGCCGGCCCTGTAAAGGTCTGCGTCCTCCAGGCCCTGCTTTTGCAGGTGCAGTCTGTAGCACCGCTGGACCACACTGGGCGGCCCTGGGGAAGAGGCTTCACTCACAGCACATCCTGTTCGGCTGGCAGGCAGGGAGGGGCCCGGGGCTAGGTGCAAAGCGCCAGGCAGGGGATGGCTTGTACCTGCTGGACAATGGTCACTTCTGTTATCTTGTGCAGTCTTCACAATAGCCTTGAGAAATAGAGACTATTCGTATTTCCGTTTTTGGGATGATGCAACTAAAGTTCAGAGAAACCAAAACAGTTTCCCCGGAGTCACAGTTAGCAAGTGTCAGGACTGGGAACCGAGTCAGTGTCTGTCTGACCGCAGCCAGTATGGCTGCTGCCGCCTGCCGTATACTGAAAGTGACACTAGGCAGTTACAGGTCTCTACGCTGCACAGTGTTTTACGTGACATTTTATTTTAAGAGTTTGCAGACCACTGGTGTAATGAAAAGAATAGACTCACATAAATCCCAGGTTCGAGTCTAACGTGGGAAACTGTGTGGGAGTTGGTCAAGTTGCTGGACTCTCTGAACTGTTTCCTCCTCTGGGATCATGTGCTCACTAGGGGACCCTGGCAAGGTGCTGAGATGTTCAGAGCGTGCCCACAGCAGGTCCTGACTCTGCAAGCTTCATGCCAGGCCTCTTGCTGCCAGTGCTCGAGCTGGCTGATTGGACCCCTTGCCAGCAGGGGTCTGGGGCCTCCCAGGTGGAGCCAGTCCTCCCTCCTGGCCCAGGCCAGCTCCTTTGGGGAAGGATGGGTGCGGGACCCCTTCGGCAGGGGAGCTGTCGTGGAATCTTGGTGAACGTGAGGATCACCTAATTGGGCCTACTTGAGTTCCAGATGGAGAAGGTGGGAAACAAAGGTCAGGTTACCAGTGCGTTAGTGGAGGGAGTGGGCCTAGCACTCGGTCCCCACCCGAGTTCAAGTTCTTCACCTTTCCAGGTTACTACTCCACATGGGGCAGCGACCCAGAAAACCCTACACCAGCTGCCACCAGCCGCACCCTTCTCCGCTCTTACCTAGTTTCCATGGGGATCAGGTATCTCCTATTGGCCAGCAGGCTGGCCTTGGCCCTCAGCCACCGGGGTCCCACTTATCCTGGCCCTCTAGGCTGAGGGTGGTATGGGTTTTGTCACCCTCCCCTTGGCCTAGAGACAGTCCCTGGTGCCACTCCATGGCCTGTCCTGCGCTGCCTCTGCAAGTTGGTGCACGGGCCAAGTAGAGGCGAGGAAAGAATGCCAGTGCCACCTCCCGTTTCTACCCAGGCCTCTGCCCGGGTCTCTGCCTGGGCCAGCCCTGGGGGAGTAAGTCCCTGGGCTGCAGCCCCAGGGAGGTAGAATGGCTGGGGAGGAGGTAGGGCCGTTCTGGCAGGCGCCGCCAAGGACAGCTGTGCTGTGTCGGTGCCTCCAGCCTAGCTCTGTGCAGTCTCAGGGCCTGGAGCCAGACAGCCCCATTATTTAGTTGCTGGGGCTGCTGGGAGGTGGGGAGGCGAGACTGGGGGAGTGTGGCTGGAGGAAGAGACACAGCGTGCCTGTGCCCAGGCTTCAGTGGCCCTGCACTGACGCCCTGCTAAGTCGGGCCCGGGATAAAGATGGAATTGCAAGCAGAGCCCAGTCATGTGGCACTAGCAGGCTGTGACATCCCCGGGGAGACATCTTGGGCAGCAGGTGCTAGCTGGGTACACACCTGTGCCCCCGCATTGCTGTAGCTTGGGCGGATGTGGCTTCTCTCCTACCATATCCCAGGAGGTCCCCTCTCTCTCCCCCTCATTTCTGTCTGCTCTTCGTTCCCATTTCTCTGCGCTGCGCTGCCTCCATGCAGCGTGCTCTGCTGGCCCTAAGTGCCCCATCCTCTCGGAAGCTTTCTCTCCCCACACTCAGGCCTCCCTGCCTTTGTCTGTGGCAGGCCTGCCTGGTCACCTGGTTGTCTCTGTCCCTTTGGTCTTTACCTCCTTCTCCCTGTACCTGCCTCTTGCTTATTTCAATTTTTACCTCTCTTCCTCTGCTCTGTGACCTGTGCCTCTCTGGGTCTGTCCCAAAGGTCCTATCTGTCTCCCCATACTCCTGCTGGTCCTGTCCATATCTCTATGTCCCTGTGTCCCTGGAGCCTGTGTGTGGGCGGATGGGGGTGTCTCTGGAGAAGAGTCGATTGGCTTCTCCACTCTAGCAGCAGGCCAGTTGCCATGGCAACAAGGTCAGAGGGCCCCCACTGAAACAGCTGATGCTGCAGCTGGGGGAAGGGGTGGAGACCCCGGGCCCAGGCTGCTCCCCAGTGCACCGTGCCTCCAGAACCCAAAAGGTGGCTAGACACGGGCAGGGCTGCTGTCCCCTGACTTGGACCTTGGGCTCCTAGGAGCTCAAGGAGGCCCCTCTGGAACTGGCTTTATGCTTCTGGACCTCCTGCCACCCTGCACATGCTGGGCCTTCTTTCCCCCGGCCTCATGTGCATCTTCCCCACTCTTCCTGCCCCCTTAAATCAGAGGCCCTGTCCTCCTTTCCCACTTCCCACATCCAGCCTCCAGGCCCTGTGTGGGTCTGCGTTGGTGAAAATGAAAATTTTTCTTGAAGTGGGAAGCCCTAAGGCTAGGCAGATGGGAGTCAAAGGTTGGTGACCAGCTGTGTTTGTCTTCTAGATAAGAGAAGCAGCCCTCAGTGACCCTGCAGGAGCTGGAGCTTAGAGACAAGGGATCTGTTTTCCATAGAGCTGAAGGCCATGGGGGTGGTCTGTTCATCTTGGTAAGGGTGTCCCCCTTCTGCTGGCCAGGACCTGGTGCCTGTCTCCCTCTGAGCTGTACGGGGGCAGGCTCCCCTGGCCTGCTGGGGGCAGGGGAAGGTTCTTGTCTAGCCTCCGCGCTGGGTTGAGGCTGTGTACCCCCCTGTGCCCTCGGCCTGGAGAGTGTCGGAAGGGCGACTCCCTGTTGTGTCTCCGGAAGGCCTGAGAGGAGCTATGTAAATATTTGTGCAGAGCTGTCTGGGTGGAAGCAGAGTGGATGGTGGCCTTGAGGTCTGGGGATGGTGCCCGGGGGCAACAGGAGGGGTGGCTTGGGGTGTGAGATGGGGTGACTGGGGCCTCTTTTCTGCCTAGAGGTGGCTTCCTGTGTGGTGTGATTTGAGGGATTCCGAGAAAGCCTTTTCACCCATAAACACTTACCCAAGAGGGCCTGAGCGCATCCCCTTGGGCTAAAAATTGTCTTTTTCTTGAAAATCAGTCTCTCTCAGGGATCCCTGTGAAGGGGCAGGAGCCTGGGCAGTATCTGGCATCAAGGTGAGAGGTTAGCAGAACTTTCCACCTGCCTTGCACGGAGGCCAGGAGGTCAAGGCCGGAGAGGAGTGTGGGGGACACCTGGGACAGGCACCAAGTGTGGGCGAGGCCCCACGGTCCCCTCTTCCCCTAAGGACCTTTGTGCTGTGCAGTGGGCTTGGCTTCCAGGGAACCTAGCTCCTGTTTGGCCGCTTGCCTGCTGGCCTAGGAGCGCCTAAGGGCCCAGCGTGTCTTGCCCTCAGCCCGTGTCTCCCTGGATCCCAGCACTGAATGAACTCTCTATGTCTATCTTCCCTCTGCAGGCTGGGAGCTCCAGGAGGGCAGGGGCAGCCGTCTTGTTTTCTGCTGTATCTGTGTGCCTCAGGGTAGTGGGAGCTGTTCAGGTTTGCTGAGTGAGTGAGCGAGTAAATGAATGAATGAGTGGGTGAGTCAGTGAATGAATGAATGAGGTGGGTAGTGCTGTGTGGGAGGCGAGAGACTGTGGGGCAGTTTCCAGCTTGGTTACAGACTTGCTGTGCGACCTTGGGCACATCACTTCCTGTGTCTGGGCCTCGGTTTCTCATTCTGAAAGGCCTTGGGTAGGATAATAACAGTGTCAGCCTGGGAGGGCTCGCAGGGGTGCGGAAGGCTGTCAGGCCAGAGGAAGGTGGAACCGAGGGGGCCTGTTGTGTTGGGGAGACATTGTAGGGTGTGGGGAGGGCATCGGGGGCTCGTAACCTTGTCACTTGTGAGGACAGGAGGCCAGGTGTGGGAACAAAGCTTAGAGCTGCCGAAGAGAGCCAAGCTGGGTGGGGAGATGGCAGCTTCCTGGCAGCGCAGGGACACACTCATTGTTGTGACTGCACCTTACGCTTTGTGAAATGGGGCTGGTGCTTCTGCACAGGTGGGCCACACCGTGTTCTTGGAAGTAGGCTCACCGTCCTTTCGCAGGAGGGAGGCTGCTTGCAAAGACTGAGGGACTTGCCCAGGTTTACCCAGCTGCTGGGACCCTAGGGGGACAGGAGCTCAGCGGCCCTCAACTCTAGAGTCTCCCCTGGCGTGGACCGTAACACACGCAGGTGGCCTGGCCCCAGAGGCCCTTTGGGTGTGTGATGGGAAACCTAGTTTAGTCTCAGTCCTTGTTTGCTGACGAGGACTACAGCACCTGTCCCCTGCATCCTGTGGGCGAGAGTGTTTCTCAAATATGTGCAGAGCAAAGCAGCGTGTTGTCCTGGGCTCACTGGGCTGCCGGGTAGCAGGGTGTCCCCCACGTGTAACTGGGAAAGCGAGCACGCCCACCCGGAGCCCTGCTCAGCACCCCAGCCTGTCCCTCGGCTTCCTTCCCAGGCTTCTGCTGGCCCAGCTCCCCAGATGATGGAAACCCCAGCAAGCCCTTATGTTCGTGTGTTTTCCTTCGCTTTTATTTTATTTTTTTTCGTTCCCTTTCATCTTGCTCCCCAGTCCTCTTATGCTCCCTATAGGCAGCCATTCAAGTGTACTTACTGTGAATGTGTTGCTTGCATATGTTCTTGCAAATGTGTATTTTGTCTGGATAGATGCATATAGATTTAATTTATGCAAATGATGCTGTGCTATGTTATATTCTAGCGTTCACTTTTCTTACACAGGAGTATGCCTTTAAGCCTGGTGGAGCTGCTGTTGGGTATCTAGTCTGTGGCTTCCCACTGTGGGGTGTGGATCCTTTGCATGTTGCCTGCCCACTGTCTCAGGGAAGGACTCCCAGATTGTCTCCACCCCCCTGTCCCCAGCAATGATGGTGCAGTGAGCACCCTCATACCTGCCCTTCTGGACATGTGTGGGGATTTCTGTAGGGCACATGCCTAGGAGTGGGATGGCTGGGTTTCAGGATACGTGGATCCTAAACTAAGTACTGCCTGCTTGTGCATCAGGTTGGCTGTCTCCACCGTCACCTGAGTAGAGCCTGAATTTCCTACACCCCCAGATCTCTGCCACAACTGGCCCTATCCACCTTTCTCATTTTTGCCAGTCTAAAAGATGAAAATGCTATCTTGATGTTTTCATTTGCGTTTCTTTGATTTCTAGTGAGTTCCAGTGTCTCTTAGGCTTGATAGCCTTTTGGGCTTGGTTTCCTGTGAATTGTTTGCATATGTCCTTTGCTCATTTTTTTGTTGAGGTTTGTCTTTTGTTTCTGTGGATCTGCCTGAGTTGCTTGCATAATCTAGAGATACAAATGCATTTTTCAGTATATATCCCCAGATATTAATTCCTTGTTGAATTGAAATACTGTAAATGTCTACTCTCTTGCAGTCTCTGTCCAATTTATTCAACAGAGATTTTTTTTCCTTTTTTTGTGGTGCTGGGGATGGAACCCAGGGCCTAAGTGTGTGCGCGCCAGGCAAGCACTTTATCACTGAACTACACCCCTAACCTTTTAAAAATTTTATTTTTGGGACGAAGTCTTGCTAAACTGTGTAGGCTTGCCTTGAATTTGTAATCCGCCTGCTTCAGCCTCCTGAGTAGCTGGGATTATAGGCATGTACCACCGCACCAAATGTAAAGATATTTAATTTTTATATAAATGAATCATTGACTTTTAGCTTTCTTTGTGCTTTTGAAGTCCTACTGAGGAAATTATCCTCCATCCCTGGGCTGCAGGTCTGCCTTTTCTACTATTAATTTAATTATCTCACCTTTCTCCAGTGGGTCCTGAATCCACCCTGAGCCTTGCTTGGATGTGCTGTAGAGTAGGGATCAAGTTTTATTTTTTCCGTGCAACGAGCCAACTTTCCCAAGACATCCAGCCGGTTTTTTTCCGTTGAACTTCTGGGGCCACCTCTCCCATATGTTAATTTCCCACATAGCCATAGATCTGCCTCTGCATTCTGTTCCAAATGGTTGTTTTTGCATCAGAACCACATTTAAAAACAACAACAATAAAACTGTGATGTTTAGTGTGTCTCAGTATCTGGTAAGGCAAATCCTCCCTCTTTGTTCTTCTTTTTAAAAGTTGGCATGGCTATTTCTAGATCTTTTTCCTTATAAACTTCAGAGAAAGTTTATTGAATTCTTGGAAAGGAAAAAAAAAATACCAGAGTCTTGACTGGAATTATATGGGTTTTGTAGATTAATGTAGGGAGAATTGATATCTGCTTTGTTTGTCCCAATCAAGAACTTAGACTATTTCTTCATTTACCAGATCATTTCTATATCTTTTATGTTCCCACTGTGCATTCTTGATCAGTCCCTAGCTACTTGATAGTTTTTGTTGCCTTTATAAAAGGTATCTTATTTTTTACTATATTTTCTTGTTGTTCGTTACTGCTGCAAAAAAATGCTAGGTATTTCTTTGGTGAGCTGATCTTGTATCTGGTAGCCATGCTGAAATCTCTTCTCAGAGCCGGGCATGGTGGCCATCATCCCAGCACTTGGGAGGCTGAGGCAGGAGGATCGTTTTGAGTTTAAGGCCAGCCTGAACTGCATAGTGAGACCCTGTCTAAAAAAAAAAGGTGAAATCTCTTCTCAGCTCTAATTGTTTATCTAGATTTTTCTAGCTCTCTAGGGAGATGACCCTATGTCTGCAAATAAGGCCAGTTTTCTTGCTTGAGTTTGGATGTTTGCATTATTATCATGTATTTCAGTGCTGTTTACACTGGCACCTGGATTTGCTTATGGGTCTTTCAGAGCCCCACGAGAGGGCCAGCCAGAGAGGAATTGTTGGCTTAATGATCAGAAGGTGTGGCCTACTCAGTGGCCTATGGCAGAGCTGGAATTGGGACAGGCTTTATTTATCAAGGTCTCCCCAGGCTCGCTGGGGTACACTGGGAACCAACATATAGTTCTAGAAGCTTACAGAGCACCAGAGGAGGGCAGGGAGCCCCAGACTCTCCCTTCGCGGGTGGCAAGTGGCAGCTCTGTGTGCAGGCTATGTGTGTGGGGTCACAACGACGGGGTCTGAAGGGACCCGAGGCTCAGGTGTATCCCAGCTGGTGCAGCGCTGCTTCTGGTCCTCTCCCCGCAAGCACCAGGCCTTAGCCTCTGCTCTGTGGTAGCTGGTGACCAGATTAATGTTGCTTCCAGGAAAGACACCTGAATTCCCATGGCACCTTGGTCCGCCGTCCGGACACAGGATGGGGGACCCTGTGGGTGTGAAATGGGTGATCTGTCCTGAAAGGGTGGTTGTTGGGCCCACATCTGGGAGGGAGGTGAGAGTGTAGGGCACAGTGTTCACACCTGCTGGAACTGCAGGCCGCCGCTCAGGGGCCACCAGCAGTTGCTCCAAGGATGTTCACCCAAGGGCTGCCCCTAAGCCAGGCCTTCTGGCCTCATGTCTTGACTCTGGGCTTGTGGGGAAGCTTGCCCCAGAAGCCAGCCTGTGGAGATCTCCTGTGTACGGGGTGTGGCTTTAGAAATCTTCCCGGGGAGCATTCAGGAAAACATGTGCAGAGGAATCCCAGAGGGCTGGCGGGGAGTTGGACGGTAGTGGGGTCAGGGCCGTCAGGCAGGAGGGGCCGGAGGATGCTGGTAGGAGGGCACTGAGGCCAGTCTCCTGGGACTGTGCATGGAGCTGTGGGGCAGCTCTCCCCAGGTCACTGTGACCTTGTCTCACCTTCCCAGGGCTTCTCAGGAGATTAGCTCTAGCGTGCCCTGGGCCGGGGCTTTGGTGTAGGTTCAAATGCCTGTAGCGGCCGTAGGCTCTATATGGAGATCACTGACAGGGCTGGGCGGAAGGGCAGGTGGAGAAGTTGGTCTGGAGGAGCTCCTCAGAGTGTTCCCCAAGGCTGCATTTCTCACTCCTGGACCCAGGAGCATAGGATTAGTCTCTCTGTCTCTTCCTCTGTCTCTCTCTCCTACACACACACACACACACACACACACACACACACGCACACGCGCACACACACACACACACACACGCACACACGGCCAGCCTGAGGTTCCCAGCTCCATCTCCTGGGCCTGTAATGTCCCTTGCCTTCCCTAGGCCCCTGGCTGCCCATGAGAGCGGTGTTAGCGACACGGTGGCCCCTGGCCAGGAGCTGCTCCTGCTGCATCTTCCTGTCGCCGCCACCCAGCTAAATATAACCTGACACTGCACAGCCCTGGGCTGCAGCTCCGGAGACAGCTTCTGCCTGGGGGCGGACAGGGCCGACTGTGGCCCCAGCCTCCTGCCCTCAGCGTGACTTTGGGCCCATTCCGGGCACAGCTCCTCCTGCTCAGAGGGAGGCGGGGAGGTGACCAGGGTGAGATGCTCGAGGTCACCTTCCCTGCAGGGACCTGCCACACTGCCTTGTTACGGCTCTGGATGCTTCCGTAAGGCCATCTGTCACCTCATCTGGTACCCAGCACGGGAATCACTTGTCCCCGCTCTACCCACAGTGTAAGCTCAGAGAGGTGGGCCACCTGCCGACAGCCACACAGCAAAGGAGAACGAGGCCAAGAGCTCAGGTCTCCCGACGGCAAGGCAGACTGGCTCAGCGTCCCAGGGCTCCTCTGCCGTCTGGGTTACTCCCTCTTCCTCCATCTTGTCCTGTGCACCAAACTGGGGCCACATGGAACACTGGCTGGATGACGGCTGTGGGCCGACCCTCGGGGGTGAGGGAGCCACGAGCCCACTTGGTTTACAGGTGAAACAGCTGCGGCTCCGACCCCAGGAGGTGGCCAGGGCCGCTGAGGGCCGCTCGGGTCCTGTACAGGGCTCCTCTTCTCCTCGCCGGTTGCTGTCAGAGCTACATATGGCTCCTTCTGAGACCTGGGCTGGGCCAGCTGTGCCAGAGGTGGGAAGTCAGGTTTGGGGTGCCGGGTGGTGCCCCTAACCCTGGGGCTTTTGGATGCTGGGCAGGGACCCTGGGCGAGGATGCCTCCCCAAGCGGGAGCGGGCACCACGTGACAGCAAGCCAGGTGCTGTGTTCTGGTAACAGGGACCTTCCGTGGGGTCCAGATGCGCTGCGCCTGCTGTGGCTGGATGTGGCCCGGCCTGGTTCTCCCGGAAGCCCCTCCCACCGTCCTGTCCCTGTTTAGTGACCTGCAGTGAGCCGCGTGACCTCCGAAGCTGCCGGGAGAGAGTAGCTGCTTGCTGACATGTGGCTGCCAGTCCACGCCTGCCTCCCTTTCCGGGTCTCCATCTCCATTAGGCCGAGCAGGGCGGGCTCCTCACCCAAAGCGGGGTCTTTCCAGCCTGGCTGGGCTTCAGGAGGAGGGTGGCAGGTTGTGTTTTGGCATCAGCCGTATAGGTGGGCTGGCCCAGGGACCCGGTCCATTACTGGGACCTGTCCACCATGTGCTCCTCTCCCCCTTCTCAAGTTTATGGAGCCCCTCCCTTGAGCCAGGCCCAGCCCCCTCCCGTATTATTTTACCCCCGTGGCCCTGTGGGGTGGGCGTGATTACTTGTCGCAGATGTGCACTCTGGGAGGGTGACTGGCTCTGGGACCCTCCAAAGTGATAACAATGCACAAAGACCACCTGACTTCACAGCCTGTGCCCTCTTCCCTCCCAGAAAGGGGAATTCCGAGTCCAGTTGACCCCTCCCCGCTGTCCTGGCTGCCCCCTGCTTCCCCAAGTTCCTGCTGCCTGGGAGCGTGGGCCGTGTCTGCCACAGAGTGGCTCCCGGTGGAATTGCAGCCTTGCCCAGCTCCCGGCCGCCTGGCCCGTCCTAAGGCCGCCTCTGAGCTGCCCTGGGTGAGCTGGGTCACTGGTGGGAGCCAGGGCAAGTGGGAGGGGAGGGGTGCAGGTGAGGAGCTGGGGCTGGGTGAGGCGGGATCTGGGCTATACGGGCACGCTGGATGGCTGTGCCACTTCCTGATGCAGCTGAGCCACTTCTCTTGGCATTTCTTCTCTGCCAAACAGTTACATGGCTAGGACACCCTCAGCTGCTGTTTGCTCTGTGCTGATGCCCTGCTGTGCACCCCTGGGCCCTGTCTCTGGCCTGGCTGACCTTCCCCTGCCCCCAGGGACCCTCACTTCTCCTGCTCTCAGTCAGTGATGGGGAGGGGTGCTACCTGGAGCCAGGCCAGAGTACTGGGAGCCTCCGGCTGGCAGGCCTGGCAGAAAAGCTGACATAGGTGGTGTGGCAGCTTGCAAAGGACCAAGTCCACCAGACAGGTGAGACAGTGCCACAGAGCGGGGGCCTACTGAGACCCCGCTTTCCTTCCTTCCAGCAATCCTCCACCTAATCGCTCTCTGCTTCAGCCATTAGCCAGGGCTGGGGAGGGTCACATTTTTGGAATAACCAGGCCTTTGATAGGATTATGTAAAAGGAAAAATTTCTTGAATGTCAACAAAGGGAGGGGACTGGGGTATCTGTGCGTGGATGTGTTTCAGGGTATGGGAGAGGCTGTGCGGTGAGGGAGGCTTATCCCAGATTTCCTGCATTGGGAGGGTTTTTGTTTTTGAGATGCGAGGGTCCTGGGGTTGCAATCTGAGATGCCAGGGTCCTTGGCTGGGGGAGTTTCAGAATGCAGAGCTGGCTTCTCCTGCTGCATAGCCTGGACTGAAGTGGGCACAGGGTGCCTCGGACTGAAAGTCAGAATTGTTGGGAGTCTGTCTTAGGGGCAGATCCTCCAAGCCATCCGGAAGGGCTGGGGTCTGCTTGGTTCCAGACTTGAGCGCTTGGATTTCCAAGGTCCTGGAGTGAGTGCTGGGGTCTCTGGAACTGAGGTTCCCTGGTCTCCGGCCTCTCCTTAGTCCAGAGGAGGCCAGGCTCTGCTCAGGCCGCTGCCGGCCATCACCATATTAGGGCATAAACTCCAGGCGGTTGTCTGGGTGCCAGATGGGCTCCAGCTGGGTCCAGCCCCCTGCTGCTCCAACACCACAGCTGTGTGTCAGAGGCCGGAGGTCAGGGGACAAGAGCGGCTGTTGGAGGGAGACCCAGGCAGAGCCCCTGAGCGCAGGTCCCTAGCAGGGCCTGGGATAGGGTGAATGGCAGGATATGGCTCCTCCTCACCTTGAAGTCACCTGTTAAATTGGCTTCCGGACCTTGTTCCACTTAGGCTGTTGCCCTGCTCCAGTCTCAGCCCCGTCCTTGAGGAGCCTACCTGGAGCATGGCCAGCATGTCCCGGGAGGCAGGCCTGTGCGTCCCCACTGGCCTGTGACATTGCCCCCCACATCCCCTGGCTGGCAAGTATCAGGCACCACCTGACGGTGCCAGCTGTACCCTGACTCAAATCCCCGTAGCCCCCACCCCCATGGTCTGCCACCGGGCTGGGCTGACGAGATACAGAGGGGAGAGAGGTGAGCAGGGGGGACCGCACAACTCCTGACCCCCACCATGACCGCTGTGGGTCCCTATTAGCATAGGCTGGTTCCCATTAGTCCAGGTGCGAGGCCCTGAGGGAGGGGATGTGGAGACTGGGGGGGACAGAAGGCAGAGGGATGGAGGGGGAGGTAAGATGAGGAAAGACGGGAGAAGAGGAACGTGGCTGGGTCCTGTGGAGGGGAAGCAGGATGTCACTGTGTCCTCCTGACTCACCAAGGGTGACTTCCCGGAGGCAGGGCTCTGAGCGGGGCCCTCGCTGGGGCTGAGGGCTCAACCTAAAGTGGCATCTTTTAGAGAGCAGCTTGGTGGGGGGTTGTGCTTGACGGAGCCAAGGGGGACCAGTGAGCTGACCTGGCCTGGTAGGAGGGCTCTGGGGGACAGAGACAGACTGTGGCGGGGAGCAGGGGGAGAAATCAAGGACAGGGAGGAAGCCAAGGAGACACAGAGGAAAGGTCTGGAAAGCTGGGCTTTGGTGAAGGGTCAGTTTTCTTTAGCTCTACTACGTCACCGAGCAGCGCTTCCGTGAAACCCAAGATCGCGTGCTTGGCTGATGTGGCAATGCCAAGTTGCCGTAAGGTTTCGAAACTCTTGCTTCCAACTTCTGTACTTATCTTGTTGTGACTGACACCGTGGCTGGGAACCAATCTTCAGAGAACAGAGGCGGAGACAGATAGCAGTGACCAGGCATCTGCAGCACTCAGGGCCCGCCAGGCCTTGCCCCAAGCACTTAGCAGCGTCCACTTATTTAATCTTTACAGCTCCTGGGAAAAGTTATTTTAACTCCTATTTTGTAGGTGAGGAAAATGAGGCACAGGGTGTTAAACAAGTTAAAAGCAATGCATACATCAGTTCACAGCAGAGGCCAGATCGGAGGCCAGAGATTCAGGGCCTGTAGAGCCTGTGGGTTCTTCTTGCTTGTTTTTTGGAGACAGAGTCTCGCTTTACAGTTCAGGCTGGCCTCGAACTCATGGCAGTTCTTTGGCCTCAGCCTCCTGAGTGCTGAGATTACAGCCGTGGGCTTGAACATGGGGCTATACTGCTTTGAACGAGGGAAAAAACAAAGGACCAGGAAACAGGTGAAAACACAGAATGAAAGGCTCATAAACCAGTGAGAAAGAGGGCAAGAGGGCTAGAGGCCTGGGGTAGGCAGAGAGGAACACAGGAGACAGTCTGAGGCAGAGGGAGGGACAGGATGCAGACTGGCAAGCATGTGGCCAGGGGCGGGGTCAGGTAGGGAATTGTGGGGGCTCTCGGGGAGGCGGAAGTGGCTGGACCCTTTTGGGCCTGGGGGTCCATCCTGGCCAGTTTTATAGCTTGCGGCCTGAGGCCACACTCATGTTTTTCGAGACAAGGTCCCATTTTGCACTCTGCAGGGAGCTGCTTCCTGTGTCTGGTGGACGTGGTGCCTGTGAAGAACGAGGATGGCGCTGTCATCATGTTCATCCTCAACTTTGAGGTGGTGATGGAGAAGGACATGGCGGGGTCCCCAGCTCGAGACACCAATCACCGGGGGCCCCCCACCAGCTGGCTAGTGCCTGGTAAGTGGACAGACAGGTAGAGGGGCAGGGCCCAGAATCAGGAATCCTTGTGCCAGAGAGCCTGCGCAGCTCTCCTGAGGAGTGGTGCTCCAGCCCCACTCGAGCAGCCAGGTGGCCCTGGCCACTGAGAGCGGCTTTGTCTGCTTGTTAGAGAGCTCTGTCTCGAGGTCTCAGATCCCCTCTCTCCGTGGAGCTCTTGTCCTCTGGTCTTTGATCCTGGCCTGGCCAAGCTCCCTGAGTGGCCTTGGCTGGTGGAGAAGAGGCTGTCCGGGAAGCTCACTTTGGCCTCACCTTTTCCCGACCCAAAGGCAGGATCCCCTGCCTCCCCCAGGATGGCTTCATTGGTTTAATTTTTGCAGGACAAAACTCTTCACTCCTTGGTTTCTCAAGCTCTGACACGACGTTAATGACGCTAGCCTTATGGGTGCTGGCTGCCAGTTGTCAGGGAGTGGGAGCAAGAGGGGGGCATCATTCCCCCTCAATCGGTGCAGGCCCAGCATTGATTGTGTGGCCCCCGGCAGCTCCCCAAGGAATCTAGGCTCAAGTTTCCTGCTGTCTAAAATGGAGATGATGGGTAGGGCTTGGTGGTGGACACCTCAGCACTTGGGAGGCTGAGGCAGGAGGATCACTGCAAGTTTGAGGCCAGTCTGGGCTCCATAGTGAGTTCAAGGCCAGCCTGAACTACAAAACGGGACCTTGTCTCAAAAAACAAAAACAAATTAAAAAAAAGGAGATGGTGGTACCTACCAGTGCAGTTGTGAAAATCACAGAGGACTTAGGGAGCAGAAAGTTGGAAGTGGGAGTTGAATAGGATTAAGCTTTAATGAGATTGGCTGGTCTTCAGGAGGTGAGTTCTGTGCGTGGTGTTAGGGCTGGCCCATCATGGTCCCCGGATCCCTGTGGCCAGCACTCCAGTTCTTGTGCTCTCTGGCAGCTTGCAGTCCCCATGCCACTGGGCTCCCTCCTCCCACAGGCCGAGCCAAGACCTTCCGGCTGAAGCTTCCTGCACTGCTGGCCTTGACTGCCAGGGAGTCGTCATCCATTCGGCCAGGGGGCACAGGTGGCGCGGGTGCCCCAGGGGCTGTGGTGGTGGACGTGGACCTGACGCCCGCGGCACCCAGCAGCGAGTCACTGGCCCTGGACGAAGTGTCAGCTCTGGACAACCATGTGGTGGGACCGGCGGAGGAGCGGCGCGCACTGGTGGCCCCAGGCTCCCCGCCCGCCAGTGTGCCCGGCCCTCCACACACCTCGCCCAGGGCCCACAGCCTCAATCCTGATGCCTCCGGCTCCAGCTGTAGCTTGGCTCGGACGCGCTCCCGGGAGAGCTGCGCCAGCGTCCGACGAGCCTCCTCGGCTGACGACATCGAGGCCATGCGTGCTGGAGCGCTGCCTCCGCCCCCGCGCCACGCCAGCACCGGTGAGGGCACATGCCCAGCCAGCTGCCTTGCCCTTGCCCCGCCAGGCCTCCTCCCTCTCCCCCACGTCCTGGGGACCTGGGAGCCTGGGAGATGGAAATGCTATTAAGCACTCATTTAATCTCATTAAGTGGCCTTTTACTGTATTAAATGTTCATTCATCCCATTACATTCTTCCACTCACAGAGCCCTTGCTCGTGCATGGAGCTGGCTGTCCCGGGACGTCCTGGGGCAGGGAAGACCATGGGTACTGGGAAGGGCAGGAGAGGTCACAGTGGCTCCTGATACCACCTGGCCTCTGGCTGTTTCAGTGCCCACTGAACAGGCCCTTGCTACATCTCATATAGCGTCATGCCTGCTCCCTTAAAATGAGGAGGGGCTGGCCTTAGCTGGTTTCCATGACGGCGGGTCTCTTGAGTGGAACTTGATGGCCAGGCAGGGCCCAGGCTCCACCCCAGCCTCGGTGTTGAGTGTCTGACTGTCCTCCAGCCCTGGGCCGCCCACCTGACCCGGCTTTGCCTCTCCACCCCAGGGGCCATGCACCCCCTGCGCAGCGGCCTGCTAAACTCCACCTCAGACTCTGACCTCGTGCGCTACCGCACCATTAGCAAGATCCCCCAAATCACCCTCAACTTTGTGGACCTCAAGGGCGACCCCTTCTTGGCCTCGCCCACCAGCGACCGGGAGATCATAGCACCCAAGATAAAGGAGCGGACCCACAATGTCACCGAGAAGGTCACCCAGGTAGGTGCCCAGTGGCCTGACTCCTCCTCACCTGTGGGGAGCTTCCAGCGAAAGCAGCGGGAGCAGGCTGTGGTTCAGAGGGGTGAGGTGGGGGCCCAGCCTGATGAGCTGCTGGTGAGGATGGGGAGATGAGCCCTAGAGAGGGAGGTTGGAGGGGAGGTGGCCCTGGGACAGGCAGGCGCAGGTAGGTTGGTGGGTGGTGGCTGGAGCAGACCGGGTGAGGACAAGACACTCGAGGTTAGGGACATGGGAGGGCCGTGATGGGTGGGCGAAGCCATCAGGAGGAGCTTCCAACTGAAAGGGGCACAGAGGTCAAGGTCAGGAGGGTCCTGATTCCGCTGGGCGAGGTGAGGCAGGTGGCAGCTAGCGGGCGGTGGGAGGTGGCCTGGAGGTTCCTGTCTTGTCCCACAGCCTGAGAGAGGCGTTTCCTTCCCTTGTGAGGTGGGGCGGGAGGGATCAGGTCCCTGAATCCCCAGCCAGAGAAGACCACCAGCCTCGGGGCGTTGACTAATGGGACCCACTGCAGGGCCGACCTGGTTCTTGGTCCCCTCCTGGCAGCAGGGGGGTCGGGGGCCAGCCCAGCCCCTTCTTCACACCCTGGCCCAGGGAAAGTGGAGGGTCAGGAGTGGGATCCCTGCAGCGAGGGCGGGAGGAGCCCAGGATGGCAGAGGACCCTGTCCTCAGCCGCCCCCTCTGGCCTTGGGCGCAGTGGCTGCCTGGTTGGCCCATGTGAGGGAACAGCCCTGCTCTGGCCTCCTTGGCCGGCGTCCTGGCCTTGGTCCTGCTGCCTCTGGCTCTCTGGGTCTCTGCCAGGTCTCCATCCCCTCAGCCTTGACTCCAGAGCATCGTCCCCCTCACCCCAGGCCCTTATCTGGACGCCTCCGCCTCTCCCCGCTGGTTCCCGGGTCTCTGTTCCCACCCGGCCCTCTGGCATGTGCCTTGCTCCTGTGACAGTGGCATGTGCCTGTGTGTGGTGGGTCGTGCGCGTGTGCCTCTATATGTGTCTGTGTGTCCCTGCCAGTCACCGGGCGTCTCTCCATCTCTGGGTGTCTCTGTCTGACTCTGGCTGGCTCGGCACTGGCCTGGCGGGGCGGGGGTGTCGGGGAGACCATTAATCTGCGGTGACAGGCCGGGCTGCCGGGTGGAGGGGGAGGGGCATGGGCTGCGGGAGCGGCTGCAGCAGGAGCCGGGAGCGGGCCGCGGGGGAGGGGGCCGCTGGCCGGGCACGGGGTGGAGGGGCGGGCACGGGCGGGGCCGGGGAGCCCAGTGTGGCGGGGTGGGGACCTGGGAGGAGGAGGGGCCGGCCGGAGGAACCACCTCGGTTCCCACCGCAACTGCTGGGCTGGCGGCAGGAGAGCAGAGCACAGTGCCCTGGCAGCCGGGCCCACACCAGGGGCCATGGGCAGCGCCAGCCAGGCAGGCTACAGACCACACTCACTGCCCAGGTGACCCCAGCTCTGGGGCTCAGCTCCTGCCACCCTGGCTTCATGCCAGCGGTGGCCCCAGCTGCCACTGGGCCAGCTCTGGGGGCGCAGCCTGGGCTGGGAGTGCTGCTGGGGTTCCAGTCAGGTGCTGGCCAGGGCCTCAGGCCCCCAAGCAAGCAGGCTGGGGGCAGCCAAGCCCTCCATGGCGGCCTCAGCAGGGAAGGTGAGTGGGACAGGGGCTCTGCGGCCCAGGACCCAGAAAGGCCGAGTGAGGCGGGCTGTTCGCATCTCCAGCCTGGTGGCCCAGGAGGTAGGTGACGCCCCAGCCCTTCCCCCTCCTTTGCAGGGTGGTGGCACTGAGGGGAGGCGTGTGGCCCAGAGGGCTCTGGCTGCAGGGTGGAGAGAGGGTTTCCAGGAAGCAGGGTGGTTTGGGGAGTCCTGGGGTTTGCCTGTTCGCTCACTCTCTTCCCGGCCTGCAGGTCCTGGGTTCCCAGTGTTTTCCTTCCTGGGCGGCCTCTCCCACTTGCACCAGTGGCTCGGAATGCAAAGGGAGGAGAGGGACAACAGGAGTTAGATGAGTGCCAAGAGAGGATGGCGGGGAGATGGAGGGAGGTGAGGAGCCAGTGGGCAGAGACCCCAAGAGGTTGGTGAGCAACAGCTAAGTCTGGCATGGAGGCACTGGCCTCCCTCCCTCTGTGCTGGGAGCGGACCCTAAACTTGGCGGAGGAGCTTGGCTTCCATTCAGGGAGTCTGAGGAAGTGGAGGTCAGAGGGCACTTGAGGGGTGGTGAGGGCATGCAGGGCCCCAGGCAGGTAACCCCCTCCAGCCACCTCACTGCCCCAAGTGGCTGTCCTCTGTTAGAGCCTAGAAGGGGGCTTGGGGTGAGTCTGAGAATCTCCCCCCGTCACCTCCACCCATCTACCCTGACCCCCCTCTGCTTGGGCTCACAGACTCCTTGCAGCAGGGGCCCAGGTGTAGATAGGGTTCTTCTCACCCACAGGACAGGAATGGGGGTTAGATCAGAATTCTACAGGCTTATGCATCAGCTGGGTTCCATACCTGGCCCAAGGCTGACCCTTGGGCAGATGAGGCTGGTGAATCCAGACCCTGCATCCCAGTGGTACCCTACACGTGGGGCTGCGGGCAGACTTGGGAGCGCGATTGCTGCTGTCCTGGGTGCTCCAGTAAAGCCCCCGGGCCTGACACCTCAGGCACAGGGATGAGTCCTATTCCAGGGCAGCTACCCTCTTCCGCCCCTGGTCTGTGGGGTCCTGGCCGGTTCCTTTTTCAGTTCCTCCTTGACCCCTGAAAGGCCACTGTACCGTGCACATTTGCCCTCTGAGCTACGGAGAAGCTGCTTGGGTCGAAGGCTGGGCTGGTGGCTGTCCACAGGGTCCTTGCCTGCTCCGGGCCCAGGCTGCTTCTGCCTTCTCCAGGGCTCTGTGTCCATCCCACGGTGGCCAAATTCCTAACTATGACTCATCTTAGCTCCCAGTTATTTACCCTAAGGAGATGTTCTCCAAGCAGCCCCACCTGTGCAGGGCGCCAGGGAACTCTGCCTGAATATGAATGGGAGTCCTTGGGACTCCTTCTAGCCCAGAGGCCCGAGGGTGCCCACTCCTGGGACTCAGTGCTTCTGGGGGGTGGAGAAGGCCTTGCGTCCAGCAGCCCAGGGGGCACAGGTCCGGGGTTGGAGGCTTTGGGAAGGGGCCGTTGGCATGAGTCAGATTCCCTGAGAGGGGATTCTGAGTGCAAGGGCAGACAAACGAGCTCACACAGGCTTCCAGGACAGTGTGGAGAGCTGGCCTAATTCTCCCTGGTTTGGTTTGGGAGAACGTGTGCTGTGATTAGCGTCCCCTGCTCTGGGAGGTCGTGCTGCTGCCCCCAGGAGATCCTGTGCATGTCCCAGCGTGGTCTCCTCTGTGCTGGGCTGTGTCCTCTATGTCCCTTCCAAAGTGTGGGAGGCTGCCCTGGGAGAGAGGGGGGTTGGGAGAGAAGCGGGTGGGAGTGTCTTGGTCCCTACCCCCCAGTGGAGGGGTCTGAGACTCAGTGGCTGGTGTCCTTGGGCTGGTGGCATGAAAGGCCTGGCTGAGAATTTCAGTGACCATTTTGTGTGTTAGGACTCTGGCTTCTGGGGCCATTGCCCAGGCTGGGAGCTGTGTTGCTTGAATCTCTTTCTGGACTAAAACTATAGGTGTGTGTATGTATATGTGTGTGTGTGTGTGCAATCTTGGGGTGTGGGAAGATTGCATAGTACCTGTTACAGTGTGAGGGTCTGGTCTGCATTGCTAGTGGCTGGTGGTACCAGTACCAGGGTTTACTGCAGGGCACACTGTTTTTGAGTATCTGGGAGCTGTCAGAACTGTGGGGAACCAGCAGCGGAGAGGACCCCCTGTGCTGTGTGGCATTCTGGGAACTCTAGTGCCCAGCTCCGAGGGTGGTCAGTAGCTCTGGCTGCTTGACTGAGGGGTGAACATTCTGATGGAAACCTTTTGGCTTCCCCTTACTCTCCTTGGCCTTACCCTCGAGGTCCCATGCCTGTCCCCACCCTTCACCTGAACCTTCCTCACCCGCCCAGGTCCTGTCCTTGGGCGCTGATGTGCTCCCCGAGTACAAGCTGCAAGCACCGCGCATCCACCGCTGGACCATCCTGCACTACAGCCCCTTCAAGGCTGTGTGGGACTGGCTCATCCTGCTGCTGGTCATCTACACGGCTGTCTTCACGCCCTACTCAGCCGCTTTCCTGCTGAAGGAGACCGAAGAGGGCTCCCAGGCCCCTGACTGCGGCTATGCCTGCCAGCCACTGGCCGTGGTGGACCTCATCGTGGACATCATGTTCATTGTGGACATCCTAATCAACTTCCGCACCACCTATGTCAACGCCAACGAGGAAGTGGTCAGCCACCCCGGCCGCATTGCCGTCCACTATTTCAAGGGCTGGTTTCTCATCGACATGGTGGCTGCCATCCCCTTTGACTTACTCATCTTTGGCTCCGGCTCTGAGGAGGTGGGGTTGGTGGGGAGGCAGAGGGAGTTGGGGAGAGGGGAAGAGAGGCTGGGAGGGTGTGGATGGAGGGGGAGCTTGCGGGAAGTAGTGGGGTGAAGAGGGTGCAGCAGAGAGAAAGTGAGTTGCACAGGTACCTCAATAAATCCCCGCTCCATCCCTCTCTCCGTATGAGCTACCTACAGCGTTTAGGGGCTCGGGGGCTCCTTTTGTAATTTGCATACCCAAAGGAACCATCGTTTTTTAAATTTACACAGGAGTGCCTTAGAAGCTAGTGGGAGGCATACTGGGGTACTGTTGCACCCTTTGGGGCGCTCTTTTTTGTGTTTTTGAGATAGAGTCTAGGTAGTTCAGGCTGCCCTGAACTCACGATGTGGCCCAGGCTGGTCTTGAACTCAGGGCCATTCTCCTGCCTCAGCCTCCCGAGTTCTGGGCTTGCAGGCGATCATCCCCGTGCCCAGCTGGGTTCCCTTTTCCTCATTCTCACTGTGGGGTGGTGGCCATATTGCCTTAAGCTGGCACAGAGGTTAACGCAGCAGGCTGGGTGCAGTCATGGAGGCACTTCATGCAAGGCGGCTTTGATTAGTAGGAAGACGTTCCGGGAGGAAGTCTTGGGGAGCTTCCACTGCAGTACCCTCTGCAAGGCTTCAGTGTCCCCTGCTCCTCGTGTGCCTGCCTCCTGACTGTGCCCCCTCTTGGCCCCCAGCTCATCGGGCTGCTGAAGACCGCGCGGCTGCTGCGGCTGGTGCGCGTGGCGCGGAAGCTGGACCGCTACTCGGAGTACGGGGCGGCGGTGCTCTTCCTGCTCATGTGCACCTTCGCGCTCATCGCGCACTGGCTGGCCTGCATCTGGTACGCCATCGGCAACATGGAGCAGCCGGACATGAACTCGCGCATCGGCTGGCTGCACAACCTGGGCGACCAGATCGGCAAGCCCTACAACAGCAGCGGCCTGGGCGGGCCGTCCATCAAGGACAAGTACGTCACGGCCCTCTACTTCACCTTCAGCAGCCTGACCAGCGTGGGCTTTGGCAACGTCTCACCTAACACCAACTCAGAGAAGATCTTCTCCATCTGCGTCATGCTCATTGGCTGTGAGTGTGCCTGGTGCCGGGTGGGGGTGGCGGGGAAGAGCCCCGGGGGGGGCAGAGAGAGCAAGTCGGAGTCCCCCCACCCCGTCCCCGTCCCCCATGTAGAGATCCAGGGCCCACCAGCAGGACCCGATTTGGAGGCTGGGACACCAGGGCAGGAGAGCGCTGCAGGCCGGCGTGTGTTTGAGTGTGTGTATGTGTGTATCCACTCTCAGACTGAGACGTGACCGGACCACGGGTGTCGTTGACCTGGTGCAGGGCCTGAGTGGAGGGTCCCCGTGGGCGGGCGGGGTCCCTGCGGATGCTGATGGCTCCACTCACCCACGCCCTCCAGCCCTCATGTACGCCAGCATCTTCGGCAACGTGTCGGCCATCATCCAGCGGCTGTACTCGGGCACAGCCCGCTACCACACGCAGATGCTCCGCGTGCGGGAGTTCATCCGCTTCCACCAGATTCCCAACCCGCTGCGCCAGCGCCTGGAGGAGTACTTCCAGCACGCCTGGTCCTACACCAACGGCATCGACATGAACGCGGTGAGCACTGGCAGGGGGCGTCAGATGGTCGTGGTTAGTGCTAAGAAGGACCCTGGGGAGCATGGCGCCTCCTTTGCCCAGCAGCAAGCTGAAGCCCAAGGGGCCCCTTCCTGGGAGAGCTTTGCCTTTGGGACAGGTGCGTACTAGGCCCTTCACATAGGCGATGGCATTGAATCCTACTATGGCCAGAGGGAGGACTTGGTCCTGCACTTACCTTGAGAACACGGAGGTCTAGAAACCAAGGTGCCCAGCCAGAGGTGGTGCAGCTGGAGTGGGAACCCAGGTGCTTCCCAGAGCACTCTGGGAACATCCCAGATCTCTGGGGCCTGGAAGCGCAGGTTTCCCTTAGACCGAGGTGTGGGCCGTGCTGGGGTGCGGGTGGCGTCCTGAGCCATTCCACCCTCCCTCAGGTGCTGAAGGGCTTTCCCGAGTGCCTGCAGGCTGACATCTGCCTGCACCTGAACCGCTCGCTGCTGCAGCACTGTAAGCCGTTCCGTGGGGCCACCAAGGGCTGCCTGCGGGCCCTGGCCATGAAGTTCAAGACCACACACGCACCGCCGGGGGACACGCTGGTGCACGCTGGGGACCTGCTTACTGCCCTCTACTTCATCTCCCGGGGCTCCATTGAGATACTGCGGGGCGACGTCGTTGTGGCCATCCTGGGTATGGGATGTGGGTGACTAGCAGATGGGAGATGACTGCTAAAGCCCAGAGAGGCCTCAGCTCTCTGAATAGGCAGTCACTGGGGTGTCCGCCTGGGGTTGCTGTCAAGGTGTCTGGTTCCTTTAACTTATCCATGCTTAGGACTACCAGAGGGGGCAGCAGAGAGAATCCTTCAGGGTCTGGGGTTCAGAACTCTGGGAGTTTCCGGGTTCCCCTGAATTTCAGGGAGCTTTATGATCTCCCCATAGGCAGATACTTCTTGCTTCCTTAAAGTAGGACCCAATATAGATGCTCCAGGTATGCAGTGGAGGGGCAGGTGCCTACCTGGGGGCTGTGCATAGATTTCACTAGGTCAGAGGGTTCCCTGCAGCCTCGAGCAGTCGAGCAGTAGCAGCACGTTAGGCCCCTATCAGCGTGTCCAGAGGAAGGGCGTCCCGCCCCTCCCCCTTGCAGCTCTCCCGCCCTGCCCTGGCCCACCTGTGCCCGTGAGTCTGCACGTTAGGGGTTTCTTGGTCTTGCCTGTCTTTCACGTCACCCTGCATGCCACAGGGACAGATGCATCAAAACGATTTTGACCATGGCTCACGGAACATTCTGGATTTAAAAAAGAATTACTTTTCTTAGTCCACGTTTGTGGCGCATAAGGATTGTATTCATCAGGAGGAGTTGGTACCTGTGCATGACACATCTGAATCTTCTTTGCGACTCCTTCCCTGCCCCTCCCTCACATAGGTTTTTATTTCTCAGTTCAGCATAAACACACACACCTACTCCTCAAGCAGTCCCCCAACAGCTCAATCAAGTTTGACCGCAGAGCAGAGCATGCGGTCCATTCTGTTCTTTTTCGTTCTGTGACGAGATAAGCTCTACTACCTTATTTTCTCTCGGTTACACGGGTGCTGGTCCTGGTTCACTGCACTGTGCTTGTCTGTGGTTTGAAGGGTGTGCTTCTGCGGATGCAGCTATTGAGTTCGAGAGTGTTTGGGACATGTGGTTAAGGGTTCATAGGAGGATTACAACCCAAGGAACTCAGAGCCACCAGCAGAGCTGGGGCATCCGGGGTGGTCCTTTCGCCTGGGTCCTACTTGCTGGGAGAACCAACCTTCCTGGCTCCTCCCTCAGGCGTTGCAGGCTACATGGCAGATGCCTCCTGGGGCCCATGATGCTGGCCCCATGGGCTGAGGTCTCTGTCCGCTCCGTGGCCCCCATGATGCTGGCCCCATGGGCTGAGGTCTCTGTCCTCTCCGTGGCCCCCAGGGAAGAATGACATCTTTGGAGAGCCTCTGAACCTGTATGCACGGCCTGGCAAGTCCAACGGGGATGTGCGGGCCCTCACCTACTGCGACCTGCACAAGATCCATCGGGATGACCTACTGGAGGTGCTGGACATGTACCCTGAGTTCTCAGACCACTTCTGGTCCAGCCTGGAGATCACCTTCAACCTTCGAGATGTGAGTGGGACATCCGGAGTTGGCCTCTGCCTCCAGGAGAGCTACCTGCTCCTCTTCCGGCTGTGAGGCTGTCCCTTCACTGTGTGACCTTAAGGTGCTGTTTCTCTGCCTCGGTTTCCCTGTCTGTCAGGTCATACGACAGCCATACCAGGCTGTGAAAGTCCCACTTCAGCCTTGGGCCAGGGGCAGAGACCCAAGGAAGTGGGGAATGGGGTGGGGGTGGGGGTTTCCCCAGAGCTCCTTGTATTAACGAGGCATCAAGGCTGAGGGTGCTGAAGGGCCCTGACGCCGCTCTTGGTTCCAGACCAATATGATCCCGGGTTCTCCTGGCAGCACCGAGTTAGAGGGTGGCTTCAACCGGCAACGCAAGCGCAAGCTGTCCTTTCGCAGGCGCACCGACAAGGGTGAGGTGGGCGAGGGGCGGGCAGGGAGGGGACAGGAGGGGCTGGGAGGGGAGGATGACCCCGGGCCCCTGGACCCTCCTGTCCCTTCCACGGTGCCCACTCCCCACTCCAGCTGTCCAAACAGTCGGCCTTTGTGGCCCCCTTGAGCTGACGCCTCCTCCAGGAAGCCTCTCCTCAGCTCCAGGGCAGGTGAGGGGCTGTTTGGTCCTCACAGGGCTGGAGTCTTGGGCCTTGAGATGTTGAGGAGGGTGGATACAGACAAAGGAGGCCCTACAGGGACACCGTAGGGGTCCAGGGGTCCCCAGAGTTCTCTGAGGTCAGGAGCAGAGCTGCCCAGGGCATCCCCAGCCTGGACCCTAGCCCCTCCCCCCTGAGGCCCCATCTCTTTCCCCTGCAGACCCTGAGCAGCCTGGGGAGGTGGCGGCCTTGGGGCCAGGCCGGGTGGGCGCAGGGCCCAGTGGCTGGGGCCGGCCAGGAACGCCATGGGGAGACAGCCCGTCCAGTGGCCCTTCCAGCCCGGAGAGCAGTGAGGATGAGGGTCAGGGCCACAGCTCCAGCCCCCTGCGCCTGGTGCCCTTCTCCAGCCCGAGGCCCCCCGGGGAACCACGGGGCACGGAGCCCCTGACGGAAGATGGTGACAAGAGCGACACGTGCAACCCGCTGTCTGGTAGGGGCGGGGCGGGGCCGTGGGGGGTGTGGCGGGTGTGGCTTTTCTCCCCAGCCTCACCCCTGCTCTCCCTGCTGCAGGCGCTTTCTCTGGGGTGTCCAACATTTTCAGCTTTTGGGGGGACAGTCGGGGCCGCCAGTACCAGGAGCTGCCTCGATGCCCTGCCCCTGCCCCCAGCCTCCTCAACATCCCTCTGTCCAGCCCGGGCCGGCGGCCCCGGGGCGATGTGGAGAGCAGGCTGGATGCCCTGCAGCGGCAGCTCAACAGGTAGGGCGGATGACTCTGTGTGTGTGTGTGTGTGTGTGTGTGTGTGTGTGTGTGTGTGTGTGAGAGGCAGGAAGTGGGCTTTGCTATGGGCATAGGAGTCTACTCTTTGGTCCCCTGGCGGTGTCCTGGGGTAAAGGGAGAGTTCTGCTGAGTCTTGGCCAGTCTGTAATCCACTCTTCCAAGCCAAGTTGAGCCAACGCTATCCACACCCAAGGTGCAGAGGGAGCCTGGGGTTGACCAGCTGCCTGACCCCACCCCCAGGGGGTCTCAGAGTCAGTGCCTGGCATCTCCATTTCCCTGAACATCCTCCTTCTCTATGGGACCCAAGTTTGCCCTCCCTCCTTCTTGCCCAGGCTGGAGACCCGGCTGAGTGCAGACATGGCCACTGTTCTGCAGCTGCTACAGAGACAAATGACACTGGTCCCTCCTGCCTACAGTGCTGTGACCACCCCAGGGCCCGGCCCCACCTCCACCTCTCCCTTGCTGCCCATCAACCCCGTCCCCACCCTCACCCTGGACTCGCTTTCTCAGGTGAGTTAGTCCTGAGCCCCTCTCCAAGGTACCCTGGCACCCCAGGCCTGCCTTTCCTACCCTGCTTTTTCTATTTGCTGTGTCCCTATCTGCCCCCCTGTCTGCCTCAGACCCCCAGCACCCCATCCCTTCCTTCCTCTCACCGAGGAGCAAGGGACTGGAAACCAGCAGCAGAGTGACTCAGGCTCCCCTGGCATCATCTGCAGGTCCAGCGCTGATGGAGCTACCTGAGCCTGGGACCGGGTGGGGCATGGTCCTGGGCCCCTGCTCTGGTCTTCCTCTCTGCCTGTCTTGGACCCCTGCTTTCACTGTATTACAGTGCTGTTTTGAAGGCTGCTGGCAATTGTGCTGAGGCCAAGCCCAAGGGGCAGCAGTTCCTGGGCCTGCTGGGGGCGGGCATCAGGTGCCCTTTGTCCTCTCCTGAGCGAACACATGTGCTTTCAGGCTCCCGGCACCAGTTCCTCAGGGTGGAGAAGGGGGCTGCTCCGGCTCCCAGAGGCGGCCTAGGATTTGCGCCACACGCACCCCCTTCCCCTGGCACCGCTCCCCCTCCCATATGCTGCCTGCTCCTGTTTGCAGACACCAGGGCCCACGTCAGCGAATGTGCCAGTCTCCCTTCACAGCCTCCCCCGCAGAGATCTCACCAGCACCGCGTCAGCACCCACAAGCCCCTCCCGCCTGCCCTGGCGCTCTCCCTGGCCTTCAGAAGCCTGGCCGCCAGCCTGTCTCCGACTCCAGTCTTGGAGTTCTTTCTAGAACTGCAGGGAGGAGCACTCTCTGTCCCTGCTTCTGCCCCAGCGCAGAGACTCCTTATTCCAGGTTAGGTTTGGATCCAGCAGCCAGGTTCCCCAGGTGAAAGAGGCTGCAGCCTGAGTCTTGCTGGTGGGAGCCAGGCCCCCCGGGGCAGGCGCAAACCCCTTGGCTGCCCCAGCTCCGGGCTCTTGCGCTGAGAGTGCATTTCTGTGCTTCCCGACACAGTGCCTCACCTTTGTGGTCCCTGTCCTTTTCTGTCTGCTCGGGCCCTTCTCTTGTGCCCACCTGACCCTCCTCTCTGTCTTCTGTGGCCTGGATCCTCTTGTCCCCCTACCCGCTTCTCCTCCTCCTGGGCCTTCCTGCCTGCTCACACTCTGTTCTTTCTTTGCAGGTTTCCCAGTTTGTGGCGTTCGAGGAGCTTGCCCCGGGAGCCCCAGAGCTCCCGCAAGATGGCCCTACTCGGCGCCTCTCCCTGCCCGGCCAGCTGGGGGCCCTCACCTCCCAGCCCCTGCACAGACACGGCTCAGACCCGGGTAGTTAGTGAGGCTGCCTGGTGTGGACACGTGGCTCACCAGGGTTCTGCGCACTGCCTGGGCCGCTCCCCTCGGAGGCCCTGGCCAGGAGGCCCTGGCCGTAGAGGGGAGACCGGTGAAGGAGCAGCTCCTCCCTCGCCCTTGGGACCATGTCCTCCTGCAGTCCCCTGGGCCCCACTGGGAGGGGCAGGGGCAGGGCCGGGCAGTGGACAGGGGATCTGTGGTCCCCCCACTGCCCTGGGGGCATTAGCTGGTCTAACTGCCCGGAGGCACCCGGCCCTGGGCCTTAGGCACCTCAAGGACTTTTCTGCTATTTACTGCTCTTATTGTTAAGGATAATAATTAAGGATCATATGAATAATTAATGAAGATGCTGATGACTATGAATAATAAATAATTATCCTGAGGCGACTTGGTGGTTTTGGGAAGGTGCAGCTGGCACCTGCTCTGTCCCGGGTTCAGTTCTGGGTGCAGGGTCTGGGTCTGCCCGGCACAGAGGTCTGACCGCCCGCATATCTCGGGTTTGTGTGTGTGCACACAGTCCATCCTCAGGGCTTCCCGTGTGGCCCTGCGTTCAGGGTAGCAAAGAGCCGGGTGGCCTCTGGGTTAGAGGTAGGCCTGGCGGGCTGCTCCCCACCCCAGCCCAGCCCCTTGACCATGCAGCCCCAAAGCCGGCCCACACTGAGGCCACCGTACACTTGTTCCCTATATGCAGGCTGTCACGCGCTTGTCCCCCTGAAGTACTTCATGAGCCCAGCCCCACACTCGTCCTAATTTGCAACTCTATTTGGCATTTTTGTTTTTTTAAATTTTGAGATGGGTCTTTCTATGTAGCCCATATTGACCTTGAATTCACTCTGTATCGCAGGCTGGATTTGAACGCTCAGTTATCCTTCTTTCTCAGCTTCCTGAATGCTGGGATTACAGATGTGCACCACTGCACCTGGCCTGGTCTTATTTTGACCCTATATAATTGTGCCTACCGTGAACCCAGCTGTGGCGCACTGGCTTCCCCAGCCCTGTGCAGAGCTCACCTGCACCTAGCTCCGGAGGGACATCCCCTTTATCACTGCAGCCACTGGTGACCCCCTAGGCCTTTCACTCAGGCCTCCCTGGAGGGTGGGTGTGGCTGTCACCGAGGGAGGCGCCTGCCCAGCAGAGTCTGTTGGTGGGCTAGGGACTGTGCAATAAGCAGTCCAATCTTTGCCCAGGGCTGGTGGTGAGCAGTGCAGGTACATGCTAGACTCGATGCCCTCAGCACACTGGGTTCCCCACGCCCTGGCACTGTCATATCTTTGTTACTGTCTGTCCTTGTCCTGGGATCTCAGCTCCATTCACACCCCTCGGGGTCCAGGAGTGGGCCGGTGTTTGTGGCTCAGGCATCTGATCTCCCCAAGGCTTTGTGTGGGGATGACACTGGTTATTTATTTGGGGCACCCTATGAGGAATACACAGGCCCTCCCTGGGGCCTGATGTGCACCTTGGTGCTCAGTGGAGTGTGTGTGTGTGTGTGTGTGTGTGTGTGTGTGTGTGTGTGTGTGCTCGCGCGCGCATGCGCACACACACAAGGTTTGTTGCCAGGATTCCTGAGCCTGTACACTGGTCCCCTACTGAAGCACATAGATCCTCCAGGGGCAGTTGTTCAGCCTGGACTCAGCCCCTGCCGACGCAGCCTGTGTGGGTCCCTGCCAGGAGCTGCCTGCCACGGTTGGAGTGTGGGGAGGGGACAATAGTCATAGCAGCTCCGTCTACCAGGTGTCACCACCTGCCAGATTGCAGCTGCTCTGTAGCATTAATGCCTGTCACTGCAGAAGTGGGGACCATGAGTCCATGTGGCAGCCAGGCTCAGGATAGCCTGGGACTGTCCTATGGCTACACTATGCTGGCAGGTGGCAGGTGTGTCTGACTCCCGTCTTGCCCCTGCCGCTCCTGTGCCCGCGCTACTTGGCGCTCAGACCACGCTCACCTGGGTCAGACCTGCCCACCTCGGCCTCCTCCTTTCATCTCAGCTCCTGGAGCCACAGGGACACTGAGGGGTAGGCAGGCCACGGGGCCTCTCACTATTCCTGCAAGGTGGGCGGCTGCCGACTGGGGCACTGTCGTCCAGAGCTCAGGCATCTCCCAAACCAAGAGAGCCGGAGGGTGGGGCAGGAGTGGAGCGGGCTGTGGCGGGCATGGAGAGGGATCCACGTGGCTGCCAACTCCTGGAGGAAGCCTGGAGCAGTGCCCGGAGCTGGCTGTCTCAGCTGGGGTTGGGAGCTGGAAGTGCAGGGGCAGGGCCTGCTGCCTCCCCACCTCCACCTCTGCACTCTCGGCTCCAGGAGTACAGCGAGGCCATAGTGGTGTGTTCCATCCCGTGATACAGATGCTTCCTCTGCCGGGGCACAAGCTCGCCCCAGCAGCTGGCCGTACCTGGACCCCCAACGCCACACAGCCAGGCAGCAGCCACTCTCACATTTCACTGAAATGTAAATGCAAATGACATTCCTAGCACAGCACTGCATTTGCCTGGGGCCAGAGCCTGAGAGGGTTCCTGCACTTCCGAGTCTTTCCTGTGATAAGCAGACAGGGGGTTGCTCCCCAGCAATGGTCCCTGAAGACCGAATATGGTCACATCTTCACCCCATGCTGTTGGCTCAAGGCAGCGCATAGAAATGGTCCCTGCCCCAACATACAAGTGCAGATCTCACTTGGTGCCCTCTGTGGGTGGAGCTCTTGGGTGGGCATCACAGCTGAGCGCCTGTGATGCTCTTGGCTGAGCTCAATGCAGGTGGCGGCACATCAGTAGCCTGGCCACACCCTCCAGGGAAGCCCCTGCAGCCTGGCCACCCCCTGCCCATGTTGCAGGAGCAGATGGACTGGAGCATGCGCAGGTCCTGAAGAGACGGGTGGCTGTCTCCTCACTTGAAGCACAGAGCCCTCGGTGGAACCTGGCGCAGGGATCCTGTCCCTCCTCTCCAGACTCACCACCTTTCTCTCTCCATTCCATGTTCCCTCCTTTCTGCCCCAAGAGCTTCTGTCCTGTTCACTGTGTTTTTGTGCCCTTGAATCTGCCTGGTCCTTCCCCCTTGCAGTGCCAGCACCCTCATGTTGGCCCAGAAAGACCCATCTCTCCTCTGGTCAGCTCAGATATCACCCATGCCTGACCACTTCTCCCAGCCTCTCTGCTGTCTTCCCACGGCACCTGGCTTACACCTTTGTGCTGGTCCTCACCACATCCTGCTGTCTTGTCTGTCTTCCTAAAAGGGCAAGGGCTGAGGCTCTTTTCTCACCTCTGCATCTTGTACAGTGCCTGGTACCTGTAAGGCCACCAGGAAATCCATCCATGAAGCCCTGTTGGCTGAGGGTTCTGCATGGAATGGAGAGCTGTTTCTTGAGCAGACCTGGCTGGGCTAAGACTTACTGCTGCTCCTGGAGCTCACCTCTCTTTTGGGGTTTGGTCTCTTGATTGCGGCTGCCTCTCCTGACCCACATTCCCCAAGGAATCCAGGCTCCACCTTTTCATCAGCAAGTGCAGATACAAATGTTTTATTATTTATTTATTTTTACTGTAACATAACTAAGGCATGTTGGCATTTTAAGAATGCCCTGATTAACTCTTTGAAAGAGAATGAGGGGAGAAGAGCTGATCCAAAAACCCAGAGCTGGTTTCATAAAATGCACATTGTCTGCCCTGCATATGCCTGAAGCCTCCTGGGCTCCATCTTCCTGGGCTCTGAGGAGCTCTGTGAGGCCAGGGCAGCTCTGCGGCACTTTGCTGAGGATATTCTCCTAGTTTCTTTCTTTCTTTCTTTTTTTTTTTTTTCCGGTACCAGGAATCTAACTCACGACCTTGCGCTTGCCAGGCAGGTGCTGTGCCGCTGAGCTAAATCCCCAGCCCCTCTTCTCCCAGTTTCCAAGTCCCGGGTAGACCATATGGAGGACTCCAGCTCACTGCCTTGTTGGGGGCTCACTTGTCCTTGATGGTTGAGACTGAGAGAGGTTACACCTTGGGGTTTGCAGAGCCAATGTTGTGGCCATGCTCCTCGGGAGTGGATGGTCTTGTGGGATCTGAGAGTCAGTCAGCCTTGCTTTTCACCGAGGCCTTGCACTGGCCTCCAGGGAGCAGTTGTGTCTCCTGGGTTACTGGTGACCAACAAGACAGGACCCCTCTGGGTGGACACACTCTTCTGACCAGCCTATCTCAGGTGCTCAAAACAGTGACAGACATCTGAAGCTCAGGGCCTCCCAAGGGGACAATAATGAGGTGTCTTCAGATAACTGTATATCATAGGAGTGGTCAGTGTGAAAAGTCATGATTTAGTGACCTTCTTTTTTTTTTTTTTGGTTTTTCTCCAGTACCGGGAATCAAACTCACGACCTTGCGCTTGCCAGGCAGGTGCTTTGCCACTGAGCTAAATCCCCAGCCCCATAGTGACCTTCTTAAAAGTGCTTATATGTGTGATATTAAGGGATAAAAACTTGTTTTTAATCTTATTGCAGTAGCACCAAAAATAAAGTGATTTTTAATAATTTATGTTCGAAGTCTAAATGTAGTCGAAGCTCTTTTTCTGTCGTTCACATTTGCTTAAAAAAAATACTGAAGAATGCATCCTGAGACACTTGTTTAAATAATCAGCTTCATTATTTTACGATCACACCTTATAAGTGAGTTGGGAGTCTGTAAGAGCCATTGCTAAGAAACCAGAACAGAGGAATTCAGCATGGTTGTCTTGCCATTATTTTAAAATTAGCAGTAGCATAAGGTCTGGCTGCAAAAGACTTAGCACTCACTGGCAAGAAAGCCAGTCTCTGGGGAAACAGCCTGGAGAGGATCTCTCTGCAACGCGACCATATTGTAACTCCAGGGCTCCCTTTCCTGCTCCTAGAGGTGACACCAGCCAGAGGCTCCACAGGGCTCACTGATCAGGGACACAGGTAAGGTCGGATCTAGCCAGTCTGGTAGTGTTGAGCTTCTCAGGGGAACAGAACTCTTAGGTGGGAAAATGACCATCAAGTGTTTCTTTAATGTTGTATGGTTTAGATCTGGGGGGGTCCCCCCCCCCCCACTGAGCCTCATGTGTTTGGAGGGTGATTGGATCATGGGGGTGCTATACTTATCAATGGATCAATTCACTGATGAGTTCATAGCTGGCTTGCTGCTACGAGGTTGGGCCTGGGGAGAAACAGGTCACTGGGTCATGATCCGGAAGTAATATCACTCTTCCCTGATACTCCCTACTCTCTGCTTCCTGGCTGCCATGACTTGAGCAGCTCTCCTCTACATCAGGCCCTTCCACCATGCTGTTTCTACCACTGAGTCTACCAGCCATTGACTGAATCTTCTGAGGCTGTGAGCCAAAATAAGCGTCTCCTTTAAATTGTGGGTGTTGGGTATTTTTTCGCAGGGACAAGAAAGCACCTAAGACAAATGCGGTCCCAAGCACACAGACCGGTGACTGTTCCACAGGGAAGTTTGGCTTTACGTAGGGCTCCAAGTGACCATAAAAGAAAGTTATTCTTCAAAAGAGTGAGTGAGGGGTGATGAGGATTAGGGCAAACAGCATTAGGGACATGATTTTTGCTGCCCTCCACCCTGCGCCCCAGGGCAGCCCTTCTCTGCAGGGACTGGGAAATGGGATGAACCCTGTTGTGGCTTGTGCCTAGATGTCCCCCCAGATCCTCATGCAGTCACAGGTAGAGCTTTTTCAGAGGTGGCTGGATCTAGAGCACGGGACACACTGGGATTAAGGATGGGTGATTGCTAAGTCAGTCCACTGACTGGTTTGGCACCATCCTAATCCTGACAGCCTACATAGAATATAAAAGGGACAGCAGATGCTGTTAGGGCCCCATTGCTTGCTTGCTTTGCTACCTTCTGCCAGCCACAAACTGTTTCTCCTCGTCGATGCCTGTCTGCCATGGCACCCTGCCTGGGGGCCAGCTGGTTATGGACTGAAACCTCTACAAACTGTGAGCTAAATAAACCTTTTCTCCTTTAACTTTGGGTGTCAGGTATTTTGTCTCAGCAACAAGAAAAGTAACTAACACAAGCCCCATCCTATGTGGACTGGGGTATGCCCAGGGCCATGACGTATCCCGGGAATGCCCCAGCAGCAAGGCCAGCACTCTGGGTTAACCCACCTGTGAATTGTACCTCTACAGGCATCTGGCTCAGAGCAGGAGTTGACATCTATTCCTGCTGTCACCTCTCTCTCATGCCACCCTGGCTCCAGTGGGACACCTCTCCCCTTCACCATCTCAAATACCACTCGTCAAAGGCTATTGCATGTAGCAGATGATTCATGAAGACTGGAGACTTTTGTGAGCCCTGGGGCAGTTACCCCACTGCATAGCCAGCAAACAACTTTCCAGATGATCTCAGATGTTCCAGCCCCAAGTTCTTGGCCACTGTCCTGTCAGTGCCTTTTTTTTTTTTTTTTTTGGTTTTTCTCCAGTACCCAGAACTGAACTCATGACCTTGCGCTTGCCAGGCAGGCACTTTGCCGCTGAGCTAAATCCCCCGCCCCTGTCAGTGCCTTTCTTACTGGCCCGTGTCTTTCCTCATCCTCCCAAAGCCATCGGAGGCTGCCCAGACACAAACTGAAGGTGTTCCCAGGAGACGAATTAAACGGTGCCCTTAGAAGGGAAAACTGGCTGCAGTAAAGACTTTTTGAAAAAATTAGCAAGCAGCTTTCCCCTAATACTAACTAGTGACGCATAATGCAGTGATGGGGAGCAGAGGAGAGGGGAGGAAGATGCAAAGGAAGGGAGCGGGCTGGGGGTGGGAGCTCCCTGAGACCTCTCCTGTGGGTCTGTGGTTGGGACTGGCTGGGCTGAGAGCGCAGCAAAGCCACGCTCTTGGGAAAGTCCTTCCTGCACCAGCTCTCCTTCCTCCTGAGATTCTAGGAGAGGCCACTCTTGTCAACTCAAGAACTGGTGAAGGGCCAGGACTTAAGGGACTTCAAGAGCCATTGCTAACTAGAGAGCTACTCAGCAGAGCTGGCCCGAGCAGGGTTTGGGGCACAGCGCTGCTTGCGGAGAGCAGACTCCTCATGGCTTCCTGCTAACGACGCTACCAATGGGCTGGTGGGCATTGTGTTCGGGGTGACTGTCAGCTTTGGGGCTTGGAAATGAATCAGATGCAGCAAAACTGAAGGTGACTTTGGTAAAGAAGTAGCTTAGCATGTTGGAACTCACCCAGGCCAGGAGGACAGACACTTCTGTGTCCTTACACCATCCTCCCAGATGGCACCTCCCTGGCTCTCCATCTACCTGAGGGCCAGCACCAGGAAGGCTCTGCCCTGCTGGTCTCTACCCAGCGCAGACTCGGAGGCGTGCAGGTGGCCACCACCAAGCAGGCTTTCCCATCTTGACTTCACAGCCGGAACAAAGGCAGGATAGTTTTCAACTAAAGAGATTTTTTTCCTGAGTAACACCTAGACCCACAGGAAACAAAGGAAGGTCTCCAGAGAGCCCAGTCTCTGCCCCTCATACTTTAGTGGAGGAGAACCATCCAGGGCCTTGAGTTCAGGGCAGTGAGGCCTCCTGGTATCCAGTCCTTCTGCGGCCAGGAGTGGTGCAGGGTTCAGGAGTGACCGTGTAGGATACGGCTGTGCCCGCAGCAGCCCGGAGCTCAGTTAGGTGCATACGAGAGAAGAAAATAACTGGTTCCACCTCTAAGAAGCGCCCAGCAGGGCCTCTTATTCCTGCTCATGTCCTCCTCATTGTATGCACCTGGCTCCCGGTGGCTTTGACCACACACCTGTCCATGACCCTTGTGAGCCCACAGGTTGCACCACTCCACATTGCCTTGTGTCAAGTCCTCGTGGTAGGGGCTGTGCTGGGGAGGCCTCTTCACTATGAGTACTATTTAATATGGATCCTGACACCACGGAGATATTCCCCTAATAAGGACAGTGTCCACGGCATCCACTCTCCAGTGATGACTCGGTGTCCACTCCCTGCAGAGTCATGTTCTTCCAGCCCTGTCTCACACAGGGGTTCCTGTGAGGCAGAGAGGGATCCAGCCGACCAGAGTGCGGTGCGAAAGAGGTGCAGTCCGCACAGTAGCCCCGCCTTCAGCCTACTCACACCTCTTCTCCATTTTCCCAGTTCTCAGCTTTCTCCCTGGCTACAGGATGCTGCTTGGCTCCTGCGGGAGGGGGATCAGTGCAAGCCCCTGGCTCTTCTCTACTCTATGTTGGTCAAGCAGAGTTTATCATTTGGAGGGGGAGCCCTCAGTCTTTCTTTAGTAGCAGAGGCTATCATTTACCTTTCATGATTCTGATCCTTGCAATCATTTGTTTCTTTTAAGAAGTCTGGAAGCTGCCCCATGCAAGACCAGGGGTCTGTATGAATTATAGCTTGGGAGTTAGGAAAAGCAATTTCCTTTCAGAGCTACCTATGCGTTTCCTGGTTACTTGGGAGTCTGGTCTCACCTGTAGCCCATGCCCACATGACAGGTCCCAGGCTCTCTCTTCTAATCTTTTCTTTGTTTCTCCTGGTGCTAGGGTTGGAAGCCAGAATCCTGTGTATGCTGGGCAAGTGTCCTACCACTGAGCTGTACCTACTATGGCCCTGTTAAGATGTATCTGCGAACTTTCATTTTTCACTGCACAGCCTGCAGAGGCGACAGACCTCTGAACTGGAGGAAGGTCTACCTCTTACTTATGCTATAACTTTGCTGTCATATTCTCTTCCCTCTAAAGGAGAGTTTGCAAAAGAAGCTCTAGTAGTCTAACCAGTAACCACATTATAATTGTTTTTGTTTTCAGAAGTCTTTAAGGGGCAAAACTGGCCCACTAGAGGAGCATATCAGTCAGCTTTGTGTTGCTACAACAAAATACCTGAGGGAGATACTTATAAAGAGAAAGGTTTACTTAGCTCATGGTTCTGCAGGTTCAAAGTTTTGGTTCTGATAAGGGTGGCAGATGGTGGCAAATCATGGCATTAGTGCCTGTTGGAGCAAGAACTCACATCTTGAACTCGGAAGTGTAGAGAGATGAAAAGACTGAGGTTGCACTTCTCCTTCAAGAGCCCCCTCTAATAACCTAATGACCTCTCCAAAGGCTCCTTTCCTGAAGTGTCTCTCCCCCAGGGGTGCCACCTAGGGACCAAACTTTTACTTAGAGACTTTTGGGAACATCTGACATCCAAATAATAGCAAAAAAAAAAAAAAAATCCACAAATTAGATTCTGAGACTGGGTCTCAGACAGGGCCAGCCTGATGAAGATTCAACTGAGTTACGCAGTGATGCACGACAGTAGCAGGCATGGTTGTGGATGCAGGTGGCTCTGCAGGTTAGGGGAGGGGATGTGGCTCTTGGAGAATCAGCCATGAGAGTAGCTAGGGATATGATGGCAGGAGCATCAGGTGTGCAGACACCGCAGCTGGGGGAGTGTGGGGGCCAGGGTGGACTGCAGTAGCCTAACCAGCATAATGTTGAGTGAAACATAAGAGAGAAGGGGACTGAATGCCAGCTTCACACAATAGGTTTCTTCTTTTTGTGTTTTATAGAGTTTATTTTTTATTTTTGGTACTGGAAATCAAACTCAGGACCTTGCGCTTGCCAGGCAGGCACTGTGTCACTGAGCTATACCCCCGGCCCTAAGGTAGAGTTTAAATGTTCAGGCTAAGGGTTAAAAATTATGAAACAAAGCCTGATATAAACCAAGCTATTCTGGGGATAAGTTTTACTGGATGGTGTTGTGCAAAAGGTGGCATATTTTAACGTTGGCAAAATAAAATAGGAATGTGTGTTAGTCTTGTCTCCCTAACACAACTATAAATTCCTTGCAGCTGAGTCTGAGATCGCAGCTGAAATGAAATGGGGGGTGTCTGAGAAGGTCTCTCGCCAAAGGTGTGTGTTGTGGACTGGCACCAGGGCGATGCTTCTCAAATGTATTGCAACTGACATCCCTGTCCCTGGGCACGGGAAATACAAGCCTGAGGTTTTAATTTTGCTCATTGTTGTCACTGTCACTTGTCATTGAGCTCAATGAAGCCTGGCTGGCCGATTGAAAATGTCACAGCTGAAAAAGTGAGCGTCGTGGGCACTTTGACAGATGATAGAGGCCTGGAGGCCAGATCGGTTTGGAAACAGGTACCTGGCTCCACCCACTCATGACAGAGACCCAGGAGCTGAGACCAGGAAGCACGCCTCAGCTCATTCAGATACTAGGAGCAGGGCCAGGCCTTCTGTCTCTCTGCCCCTCCCAGTGCCCAACGTACAACTGTCCCATCCCATAGAATACACTTGTGTAGGATGTTGACTACTCTTTGGGGATGAAGATAGCACACTAGAGCCTCAGCAGATGGTCTGGGCCTGCGGTCCTTCCTCTGGGGCTGGAGCAGGATCTTACTGAGACATTCAGCTTGTGCCACCTACACCTCCAGAGGGTGTTGTTCTCTTGGGGGAGAGGGAGCAGTGGACTCTGTTTCAGTCACTGTCTGCTTGGATAATCAGCGTCTCATCTGAGCTCTCTGGCTTCTCAGACTGGCTCCCCACCCAGCTCTCCATTTCTGACCCCCTGGAAGCTGATCTTGGTCACAGTGACTGGTGAGGACAGTTCTAGCTCAAAAGTGATAGAACCAGGCTATTTTGACCTGCTGTGTTGAGGAAAGTGTGCTTTTCCTCTAGCTCAGGGCTTTCAACCAGGGTGATCTTGTCTCCTGAGACATATTAGCCAGTGTCTGAGTACATTTTTGGTTGTCATAGCTAGGATTGGAAGTAAGTGGGTTGTTACAAGACACCCCCCACCACTAGGAGTATCCAGCCCGAAATGTCAGTGCTGTGGTCAAGAAACCATGCTTAGCCCTGTGCTTAAGAATGTATTGGGAAAGACATTTTCCAGCCTTTTCCTTGCCCATATGTGACTGTGTGGCAAGTCACTGTTATACATAATTTGACTCCTACAGCAATGTTTGATCACTGAAAGTGGTAACAGTCATTTATATCTTCTCTATGTAGCAGAAAGAGTATTTGGGAAAGCTGACTACCCTTTGAGCTTCACATCCTAGGAGAAAGGCAGAATAATCCTTCAGGGAAGAAGATGTGGCTTTTGTTTAGTAATGTCTTCTAAACAGTGGCATCTGTTTGGTTATTAAGGATAAGCCCCCAGACAATGGCCTGGGTCAGTGAGGGCAGGCCAAAGACGGTATGTTGATCAGCTCTCCATAGCTGGGACAGAACATCTGAGATGCATGAGTTAAAGGAAGAAATATGTATTGTGGCTCACAGTTCCAGAGGTTTCAGTTCATGGTCTGCTGGAACCAAGGCAGAAACGTGGTAGAAGAGCCTGGTAGAGAAGAGTTGCTTAACTCATGGCATCCAGGAGGCAGAGAGCAAGGGAAAAGCCGGACAGAAAGGGATCAAGGACCAGATATGGTCCTCAGGTCACATCTCCAGGACCCACTAGCCACACCTAAAAATGCGCTTTACTAATCTCATCTGTGTCTTTCCGACCAGTCAAGTTGCAAGTCAAGATCAACTATCACTCAGTTCCTGTTAGCATAACAGGAATTGGTTTTAAAGGTTCTTAGAAATCCTAGGAAAGGAGGTGGAGAGCCAGTGAGAGAGGAAGGATCCTGAAGACCCCCAGAGCCCATGAAGACTCATAGTAAGACATTGTTTACAGGTGGAAATGTCCAGGGAAGTTTTAGGAAGATTGATATTTGATATTGAGTGTCAGATTGTCCCCCAATTACTTTCCTCCTAGTTGTTTCATTACCTCCACTACTTCAGTGGACATGCAAAGCACCAACTGTGTGTTGCAGGTGCTTTGGGAAATATAGGAGGGGGACATTTCCAGGAAGACAGAGCTCATAGGCCTTCGGAGGTGGGGCTTTTGGAAGGTGATTGGATCACTGGGGCGCTATACTCATCAGTGGGTTAATCCATTGATGGGTTTGTAGCTAGAAGTGTTGTTAAGAGGTCGGGCCTGGTCTGACGAAGCGGGTCACTAGTGGTGTGTACTGGAAGGGTTTACTGCCCTTCCTGCCTCCTCCCTTCCCATGCTGCTTCCTGGCTGCCACGATGTGAGCAGCTTTCCTCCACCAGACCCTTCCACCATGCCCTTCCTGTCCAGAAAGCGGCTTACTATGGACTGAGTCCTCTGAAATCATGGACCAGAGTGAATTTCTCCTCCGTTATGTAGTGGATGTCAGGCATTTTGTCCCAGTGATGAGAAAGTGATTGAGGCAGTGATCAGATATCTTCAGTTATTTCACATATTTTTGAAAAAAATGTCTTTTTTTGAACCAGAAACCAAACATTACAATTTGTAGGTATGACTCTTCTGTACCTTTTTATGGATCTTCCTCTATATTTTTTTCCTTGTTTTTTGGTTTTGCTTTGATGGAAGAGTCTAGGATGTTCATCCTATAGAATTTTCTAGAACCCAGATTTTGCTTATTGCATCCTGATGATGTAGTTTAACACTGACCAACACATCCAGGGTAGCCACCGGTAAAACCACGAATGTCCTGTACAAACTGGATGCTTGGTCACATTTTTTTCCTGATGCCTATATTTCCTATAAGTAAGTAGTTAAACCTGCAGCCCCTATCAGGCTCAGGTTTAATTTTTTGGCCAGATAATTCCCTATCTGTTAGCATGCTGGCTCAACAGGAAACACAAAAGTAGCTGGTTGCCTCTTTTTTTGTGTGTGAATGGAAGCTATTAATGACCACTGCTTAAATTATTTAATTCATTAGAGGTTGCAAAATAGTGATGTTTGAATTGTCTTCTTTTTCATTTAATAGCTGGATTTCTTTCATCATAGGAAACCTCTCAGCAACTCTTTGGGTACTCAGAGGCACAGTTCATATAATAAAGGCACTAGAAACACCTGATTTGTTCCCTGTATTTAACTGGCTTTTGAAAATAACATTCCCTGACAAACCCAAAAAGCAAAGAATGAGTTTTCCTACTCATGGAGTGGAAAAAAAATTGAGTGTCAGTCCTTTGTAATTATTGACACATTTCTTTCTTTGGTTGGTGGGAATTTATATTTAAATTGGTTCTTGCATTATTTTGACTTTATCCTAGTCGCATTAAAAATGTGTTTCATTGAGATATATAACTAATAAAGAAAGAATTGCACATATTTAATGGTGTAATTTGATAAGTTTGGACATCTGCCAATGCCCAGTATCATTACCACAGTCAAGGTGCTAGATCCAGCACCCAGCAAGGTTTTCTTTTGTTCCTTTGTGTGTGTTCAGAGTCCTTAACATGAGCTCTTGATAGCTTCCTTGTTTTATGACATTACAAGATGTTCCAAATCAAATCGTTTTGTACGTCCTCTGCCCTGGTCTTGGGAAATAGGCATTTCTCCAATGAGTCCTGGTTCTTTTTAATGGGAAATGTATTTATAGACAGCTGCTCTCATTATGTCTGGACTGGCCTATGTCCTTTCAGTTGCTATGGTTAAGGAGGTATGCTTTGCAGTTAAGAGATAAAATATACAATGTATTCATACTGATATTGCTACTTCAGATTCACAGCTACAGAATTTTAACTTAACTTCATTGATCTTACATCTTTATCTCCTTTTTCTCACACTGAAAACCCTGACTCTTTCTTTTTTTGAGAGAGGGTCTCATTATGTAGTCCAAGGTGGCCTTGAACTCACTATGTAGCCCAGGGTGGCCTTGAACTTGCAGCAATCCTCCTGCCTCAGCCTCTTGAATGCTGGGATTACAGGTGTGTACCACTGTGCCCAGCTAATTCTGATTCTTAATGGTATCTACTGCCTTAATTATTTTCTTTAAGTCACAACTAACACACATACACTTATACAATGGTCTCAGAGTAACATCACCAGCCACTATGGCTAACAGTATGATTATTGGAAACAGCTGGTGATATTGTTGAAGTTCTTTTTTCATTAGATTATCCTACTAAGAAATAAAGCCAAATTACTGTGTTTAGGTACTTGGAATAATTCCTTCTTAGGTGGTTATGTTATATAACTATGGTTCATTTGTGTAATTTCCCTTTTCATTTTTATGACTTGCTTTTTAGGTTTGATTCTAAAGTTAACCTAAACAGCAAGATATATTCAAGTAAGTCAAGTTTCTATCCATCTATTCTATTTTCTTCTTCCCTCATTGATAGTCAGTAAGGTAATTTTGCTTGTCCATTCCAGTGCTTTTAAAAATGAGGAAATGGTGCCAGGTGTGGTGGTACATGCCTATAATTCCAGCATTTGGGAGGCTGAGGCAGGAGGATCGTTGTGAGTTTGAGGCCAGCCTGGGCTACGAAGTGAGCTCAGCCTGAAATGCATAGTGAAAGCTTGTCTCAAAAAGACAAAGACAATGGGGCTGGGGATTTAGCTCAG
>NW_004955491.1:5375453-5376724 GCF_000276665.1 Chinchilla lanigera | reverse complement strand
CCCTCCCCACTTTCTTGTTTCCCTTCTCATTTGGACATTTTCCAATATCTGTTATACGTTTTGGTCCTTATTTATACTTTTGGTTCTCACACCAGAGAAACAATGCAGTATTTAAACATGTGGCCAATTTATTTCACTTAAGAATATGTTCTCAAGTTACATCTAGAAATGTCTCAAGCTTATCCGTCTTTATGACTTAGCATATTAAAAAAACCACATCTTCTTTATTCACTCATCAATTGATGGGATTTGAGCTGTTTCCAAGATTTAGCTATTACAAACTGTGCTGCTATGAATATGGGTGTGCATATATAGCTGTGGTATGATGCTTTTAATTCTTTTGGGAGGATATCAAGAAGGAGAATAGCTAGGTCAAATGGAAGCTCTAGTCAATGTTTTTGGGGAATCTTCACACTGATAGCAGTAGCGGTTGTACCAGTCCCACCAACAGTGGAGAAGGGGTCCTTTTTCCCCACAGCCCTTCCAGCATTTATTATTAATTGATTTCTTAGTAACATCCATTCATTCTGGAGTGAGATGGAATCTCAGTACTGTTTTAATTTGCATCTCTTGAATAACCAGTGGTGTTGAACATTTTTTCATATATTTATTTGCCATTTCTACTTCATGTGAGAAGTGTCTATTCATTTCAACTGCTCATTTTGGATTTGGTCTTTAAATTTGGGGGGGTCTGATATTTTTGAGTTCTTTATATATTCTAGATAATAATCCTTTGTCTGAGGAACAGCTGGAAAATTTTTTTTTACCACTCTGTGGTTGTCTTTTCACTCTGTTGTTGGTTTCTTTTGCTGTGAAAAAGTTTTTTAATAAGATGAGATCCCAGTTGGTGATTCTTTGTGATATTTCCTGTGTGATCAGGGTTTTGTTCATACTCCTTCCCTACAGCAATGTCTTTAAGAGTTCTACATATTCTATCTTCCAGCATGTGAGAAGTTTTAGCTTAGTGCATGGTGAAAGACATGAATCTAGTTTTAATCTTTGGCATGTGGAAAGCCAGCTTCCAGTGCCGTTTATTAAAGAGGCTGTCTTTCTTCCAGTGAAAGTGGTTCCTTTGTCAAAGATAAGGTGTTTGGAATTGTTTCTGCATCTTTTAATCTGTTCCATTGATCCTCAGGTCTTTTTTTTATTGTTTGTTTGGTTTTTCTTTTGCCAGTACCATGATATTTTTATCAAGTAACTTTGTAGTATAATTTCAAGTCAGGGACTGTGATGCCTCCAGCCTTGCCTTTATTGCCCAGAACTGCTTTTGC
>NW_004955491.1:5372698-5374748 GCF_000276665.1 Chinchilla lanigera | reverse complement strand
TTTCCAGAACTATATTGAATAAGAGTGGTGACAGTGGACATCCTTGTCTTGTTCCTGATTTTAGACTGATTTCAATTTTTGTCTGTTTAATATGATGTTGGCTGTTGGTTTGTCATAGATGGCTTTTATCAAATTGAGATGAAGACCATCTATTCCAGTTTTCTATAGGGTTTTTTTAAAATCATGAATGGGGTTTTGACTTTGTTAAATGCTATTTCTGTATCTATTGAGATGGTCATATGGTTTTTGTCTTTGGTTCTGTTAATATGGTGTATTATACTTATTGATTTTCATATGTTGAAGGATCCCTACATCCCTGGGAGGAATCCTACTTGGTCATGTTGTATAATGTTGGTGATTTTCTGCATTCTGCTTGCCAGTATCTTATACAGGATCTTTTGCATCTATGTTCATTAGCAAGATTGGCTTGTAATTCTCTTTCTTAGTTGGGTCCTTCTCCAGTTTTGGTATCAGGATAGTGCTTGCTTCAGGAATGAATTTGGGAGTGTTGCTTCCCTTTCAATTTCATTGAATAGCTTGAGAAGTAGTGGCATTAGTTTTTTCTCTGCATTTCTTACTGAATTCATCAGTGAACCCATCAGGGCATGGGTTTTTTTTTGTTGGTAGGTTTTTTTTTTTTTTTTTGCTGTCCCGGGGATCAAACTCAGGACCTTGCGCTTGCCAGACAGGTGCTTATTGTTGGTAAGTTTTTTTTTTTGTTTGTTTTTTCTCTGGTACCGGGAACCGAACTCACGACCTTGTGCTTGCCAGGCAGGCGCTTTGCCGGTGAGCTAAATCCCCAGCCCCTTGTTGGTAAGTTTTTAATTACATCTTCAATGTCATTGATTGATATTGGGTTATTTTGAATTTTTATATCTTCTTGATTCAGCTTTGGAAATTTACATGTAGGAATCTGTTGATTTCTTCTATGTTTTCCATCTTATTGGAATACAAGTTCTCAAAGTAGGTATTGATGGTCTTTTGGATTTCTGCAAGATCTGTTGTGATTTCACCCTTTTTGTTCCTAGGATTTGAGTCTTTCCTTTTTTGGATAAGATTGGTTAACAGTTTGTTAATTTTATTCCATCTTTCAAAGAACCAGCTCCTTGATTCATTGATTCTTTGTGTCCTCTTCTTAGTCTTCCCTGCACTAATTTCTGCTCTGAGCTTTATAATTTCCTACCTTGTATGAGCTTTGGGCTTGATTTGCTCTTCTTTTTCTAGAAGTTTGAGGTTTACCATTAGGTTGTTTATTTGAGCCTACTCTGTTTTTCTGATATGAGAATTATCTAATATAAATTTCCCTCATAGGACTGTTTTCATTATATCTCATAAGTCCTGGTATGTTATATTGATATTACTTAATTGTAGAAACTAATTTCCTCTTCTTCCTCCTTCTCCCTTCCTTCTCCTTCTCCTTTTTTGAGATAGGGTCTTGCTATGCCATGCAGGCTCATCTTGAACTCACTATGTAGCCCAGGCTGGCCTCAAAATCATAGAGATCCTCCTGTCTCAGCATCCCAAGTGCTGGGATTACAGGGATGTGCTACCATGCCTGGCTTAATTTCTTCTTTAATTTCATCTGTGACACACTGGTTATTCAGGAGGGTGTTATTTAATTTCTATGTGTATATGAAGTTTTTGTTATATCTTTTGTCATTGATTTCCAATTTTATTGCACTAAGGTCTGATAATATGCATGGGATAATTTGAATTCCTTTGCATTTACTTAAGCATGTTTTATGGGCTAGTATATGGTCTACTTTGGAGAACATCCCCTGTGCTGCTGAGAAAAACGTGTATTCTGATGTTGTGGGGTGGAACACTCAGTAGACATGTACTAAGTCCATTTGTTCAAAAGTTTGGTTAAAAAAAAACAAAGTTTGGTTCAATTCTGATATTTCTCTGATTTTTTTTTATTTTTATTTTTTGGTACTGGGAATCAAACTCAGGACCCTGTGCTTGCCAGGCAAACGCTTGTGCCACTGAGCTACATCACCAGCCCTTCTCTGATTTTTTGTCTAGTTCATCTGTCTGTTTGTGACAGTGG
>NW_004955491.1:5359703-5371898 GCF_000276665.1 Chinchilla lanigera | reverse complement strand
CTAAATCCCCAGCCCCTCATTATCTCTTTCTAAAATGTCCTTTGGAACATTTTGGAATACTGGATTAGTGGTCATGAATTTCTTCAACTGTTCTTTTTCCTGGAAGTATCTTATTTCTCCATCAATTTTAAAAGACAGTTTTGCAAGGTACATCAAGCTGGGTTGGAGGTTTTCCTTTAGGACTTGAAATAATTTACTCCAAGTTCTCCTTGACTTGAGGGTTTGTGTTGAGAAGTCAGCTGTGATTCTGATGGGCTTCCCTTTAAAGCTGATTTGTTTCTTTTCTCTAACAGCTTGCTTATTTATTTATTTATTTAGAGACAGGCTTTCACTCACGGCTGGCCTTGAACTCCTTATTTAGCCCAGGCTGGCCTTAAACTCACAGAAGTCCTCCTAACCTCAGCCTGTTGAGTGCTGGGATTTCAGGCATGCACCACCACACCTGGTCCTAATAACTTTTAATATTCTGTTCTTGTGTTGAATTTCTAGAATCTTTACTATTATATGCCTTGCTTTAGATTTGTTCTTTTTTTCAAAGTTCACCAAAACAATTTTTATTCTCAGTGTTTAACTGGGTATGCACACAGGCATTAGATTTGTTTTGATCAAGGCTAATTGGAGTTTTATATGCCTTGCTTATTTATGTGTCAAATTCTTTTTCTATGCTTGGGAAGTTCTCTGCCATTACTTTTGTGAACAGGTTTTTTATGTCATTTGGGCTATCTCCTGCTTTTTCATTGACTTCAGTCAATCTTATGTTATTTTTATTTGCATCATCTAGCAGCTGTTGGATTGATTTTTTGTGGTCCCTTGTTATTCTTAAGAAATCTTTCTTTTTATGATTGCCAATAGCAAACCTATGTTTTATATCTGATATTCTGTCCTCACATGGGCTCATTCTGTGGTGTGTACTTTCAATGGGATTTTTAATTTCTTGGATATCTGCTTGAATCTGTTTCATGGATTCTATTTCTTTCCTATGTTGGGCATTTATAGTTCCCATAATTTTTCTAAGCTCCTTTATTTATTTATTTTTTCTGTATCTGCTCTATAGTTACTAACCAAGTCTTTCATTTTGGTCACCATTTCTGTAGTTATCTGAGAGATCACTTCTGATTTGATTTTTTTCTAGAGCTTCTCTCATCTGCTTTGTTACTTCTGCTGTTATCAATTCAGAGAATCCAGGTGGGTGGCTTTCAAATTGTTCCACCACATTGCCCCTTGAGTGTCTTTGGTGAGCTGGAAGTCTGGACTTGCATCTTGCTTAAGTGTCTTCTAATTTTCTATTTTTTAAGTTTAATTCCTGGCTTGATGCTTATAAATTGCTTATAACAGTAGCTTTATTGATAGTATTAAAACCTTTAGGAAATGACTACTTCTCAAAGATGTCTTCCAGGTGTCACTGGCTTTTGGGTTTTGAGTCTATTGCAAGATCCTACCTTTTCAATTTATCGGGGATGAGAAGTTGCTGACTATTTGACCTAGCCCCTGGTTCTTTGGCACTGGCCTATAGTATTATTTATGACCCTTATACAATCTCAGTCTTGGCAAACCAGGAAGAACAAGTGATTAGAACAATTATGTCACACTGGCTAAAGTTGTACAATGAATAATAGTGATAGCACCAAACACAGCCTAGAAAATTGCAAACTGTGATAATTATTGATTTGCTACCTTTAATCATATGAACTGTATTTGTGGTTATATAACAAAAATCTAAAACAAACCTGAAAATTATATACAGTAAATATGCCCTCAATATGGCAATTTTGTCCTTAGGGGAAGAAATTTAAAAGGGGTTGGGGGAAAATAGAGAAATAGAAGAAGAGGAAAAGATGAGAAACAAGGCTGGAGGACAAAGGAAGATTATGCAAATTTTGGGAAACTTGTGCAAAAGAAAAGAGAAAGAAAGAAGAAGTATAAACAAGACCAGAATAGAGCAACAACAACAACAAAACTAGAAACCATGTTTACACTCATGTAAAAACAAGAACAAATAAAGAAGAAAAAGAAAACCAAAGAAAAACAAAAGCACAAAGTAGAAAAGAAAAAAAAAGAAGAAAATAAGGAAAAAATGTCCACCTCAAGGGGTCTCTGCTGTCACTGGCAGACAAATTGAACAGCTCATATCTGTGTTGATTAATCCCAGCAAACCAGCTGTAGATTTATAGTGGGGTAGTGGATAATCCCAGCAAACCTCCACCTCTAGCTGTACTGAAGTTCATGCTGGTTTCTGGTTGTGAGGCTGGAACCCAGTTTGTTCAGCCTGCCACACTCCATGTGCCTCTTGCTGGTTTGAACTCAGCTTCCTGGTGGCTTTAACTGGGCTCCCTGACCTCCTACCAACTCAAACTCAGTTCTATCTCACTCTGACCCTGGGAGCTGCTAGATGGAGCCAGCAGTTGTTTTGAGTTTTCAGCTCAGTGGGCCCCTCTCCAGGATGGCTCCTGGCCAATTACCTTCTCCTGGGGGATGTCAGAACCCAAATAACTCACCAGCTACTGCAGTCTGCTGTGCCCGCTGCTCCATTCCACTAGTGTATTTCTCTGTGGAGGCCTCCGGGGTTGCCTGCAGTCACTGTGCATCTGCTGCTTTGAGTGGCCCTTCCCACGCAGTGAGTCAGGGATCAGGGAGAAAATGCTTTTGCTACCTCCTTTTCTTCACTGAAGTCTCTTTTTGCTCTCCCTATGCACCTCAGTTCGTGCTTCAAGTCTGGACACCAAATCTTGGAGAGACTGTTTCTCTGCTGTTCCACTCTGTCATCAATCCCCGAAGTTGATCCCTACTCATTTTTTCAATGAATGATGGTATCCGTACTTATCTTTCTCCTTGATTTTCCCACTTAATATCTGGAGAGCATTCCATGTTTGTGAGAAAGGTTATTCCCTATTTCTCTTTATAGCTACATAACACTCCACCATGGGGATGTACTTGGTGGACTTAACCAATCTCTTATTGATTGTGATGGTTTATATCTAAGACATCCCCTGAAGGTTTTGTGTTTGGAGGTGAAGACTGATCAGAGAGAGAGAGTGGGTCACTGGGAGCATGACCTGGAAGTGTGTATTGTTGTCTTTAGCTTCTCCCTCTTTTTTTCTGCTTCCTGGCTGCCATAAGTTGTGTGGCTTTCCTCCAACATATGCTCCCACCATGCCCTTCTACTACGCCCTTCTGTCATGCTGTTTCTGCCTTGGAGCCAGCCAACCATGCATGGACTGAAACTGTGAGCCCAAATAAATCTCTGCTTTAAATTGAGGGTGTTGAGCATTTTGTCCCAGCAACAGGAAAGTGACTAAGACATTGTCAATTGTTTCCAGTACTTTGTGGTTATTATGAATGTGCTACTATAAATAACCTTGTGCATACATCTTTTCATATTATCATTAGCATATCTATGGAATAAATCAATTCCCAGTTTTGAAGGTTAATGCACACATAATTTTGTGAGATATTACTAAATTTCCCATGAGCAATGCATGAGTCCTTTTTTCTTTAACGTTGCCAACAACCTATACTTTCACACCTCCAGATTTTTGCCCAAGAAGACAGATGAAAAATGGTACGTCAGTGTCTTTTTGCGCAGGTGGAGAGTTGAGCCATGGGAGGCCTACCCAAGACTAGGGGGAGCTTTAGGGCTGGAAAAGGTCTTTGAAATGCTGACTTGGGGATGGTGGTGACAGGAGGGCTGTTCTAGCTCCACATTACTGCATCATTGGCGGTGGGAAGTATGACCTTGAGTTTTCATCTCCAGAGGCAAAGCCACACAACAGCTGGAAGGTGAGGGATGACGACTGGTGGCACTTCCAGTGGGTGAGGAGTTATGTCTTTTACTTCTGAAGGATAATCTGGGTGGTCTGTCATAGTGTGGACACTCATCTCTTAATTTATCTATAAGATCTGCTTTAGTGATTTTGCTTCTTAAGTTTTCTGTAGGCTTCCTTATTTTTATCTGTCATCTATCTCTGCAGCTGTGTATCTATACAGCTGGGTGATCTGTCTTGGATGGATGGATATAGGCATGGTAAACTTACTTTTTTTTTTTAAGTAGTAGCTCTGTATATTTTTCCTGTCATCTCCTATGCTTTCTGCTTCTTGAAAGTTGTTGCTAAGTCACTGCACACATTAGGAGTCTTTCTTGTTAAATCTTCATTCTGAGTTGCAGACTTTAGAAGAAGGTAGTGTCTGTTTTGCTTCATTTAATTTCTTTTGGTCTGGATTCAACCTTGCTGGATAGCAAAATGACTCATTTTTATTTGTCAGTTTTATCTTTTGATTACACATACATTTTCCCCACCTTCTGTTTTGAACCATTTTAAAGCTTTTTGTGCTAGAAATATCTCTGATATGTGACAGAGCATTAGATTTTGCCTTTTTAAAGACAATGCAAATATTTTTTTTTTAGCAGCTGAGTTAAGCCCAATTACACTTACAGTATGATCTATATGCATGACCTCAGTACTGTCACATTGTTTTATTATACAGATTATCATGTAAATACTATATATCTGTATCCATATATCAGTGTGACCAATTTTTTTTTTTTTTGTCTACAGCAAACAAAAAGCAAGACAACACACAGGATTTGGAGACAGATTACTTACATTGACAGATATTGATTGAGATCATTCCCAAAATATCAGACCCTGATCTCTGGTGGTCTAGGGCTTATATAGGATAAGCAAGCAGGAAGTACACAGACAGAATGGCTTGACAATTGGGGACTGGTTCTTGGGGATATGCATCATAATGACCAGCTATCCATCACAGTCATCAGTTGTTTCTAGGAAACAGAAGTAACAGGAACTGTAACCTGGCAACTAACAGACTGGCAAGGGGACATTTTCTGTTACATTTCTCCCCTCTTTTGGTTTTTTGGTAAATCTTTGCTGAGCACATTATATGTGATCTTCTGAGGTAAATCAGGTAAACTAATTAATTTACAAGGCCAACCAAAAGCAGTAACGTTAGGGCTGCTGGTGGTCCTATGTTGGGCCCTAGCCAAGGTCCCCAAGATTGAAAAGTTTCACCAGGTGTTTGTGGTTTGTTTCCCTTATTATAGAGTCTCTCCCTAAGGCACTTTTAGGAAAAGGCATGATTTAATACTACTCTGGCAAAGGAGTCAGTTTGACCCTGGAGCATGTCCAGTGCACCTTGGACACTCATCAAATCTTGGTCAGTTGTAGAATAAGGGGAAGGGCCTTACTGGTTGTCCACGGAGCTAAGACAAAAAACACAGCTAGCAAAAGAGCAGGGAGCAAACAATACAGTATCAAATCCTGAAAAGGGACAAAAATAAAGGGAAGTACTGCATCGAGGCATGGAGCAATCCTGTGAATGGCATCCTCAAGCTTTAGCATCCAGAGTGACCAGAGCAGGGCTTTGAGTGCATTGTCTCTTCAGAGTGAGCTTCAGAAGAGCTGTCTGCCCCAGGCCAACTCTCTATCAACCGTCTGGATGGGCTCTTTCAGCTCTGGAATGGTGGATCTAAGGCTGGATTTCTGAAACTTTAAGAGCTCTTGAGGTAGTTAATATGCACCTGAATTATATGTGTCTGCAGGGGTGTCTACAGAAATAGCTGGTCTTTTAGCAAAACTTTTATGGAGCTAGTTTCAAGCTGTTTTTGTAGAGTTATGTTTTTATTCCTTTTAATAGTTCTGCCAGGTTTTGAGTTATCTCTGCTACAAATGTAAGCCCATTGTTATTGGCAGACAGTAGAGCAGATGCTGACCAGGCACGAGATGTTATGTTTTTTTTAATTGTTTTGGTGGGTTTCCAAACAGCAGCAGGAAGCAGTATACCCTTTTGTTTTCAGATCAGTTGTATGCCTATATGAGTTTGTTGTACAGACTATCCCTGTGGGAGAGCCTTGGCCAAAATAACTTTGTCCAAGGTGACCACAGCATATCTAGCCTGTCAGACTCCATTCCTAGTAGAGCTACTTCCATCCATAAACAAGGTGTACTCAGCATCTGTCAGGGGGTTTATTTTTAAATCTGGTCAGCTCAAGAACAGTTCATCAGTTAGTTCCAGGCAGTCATGGTCTGGTAGGCCCAGCTTGTTGGGCAGGTATGTGGTAGGATTGAGTGGTTTATTGCCACAAGAGTCAGGCAAGAATTTTTGTATAAGCCAATACAGCATGTGGCACCTGGACAGTTAGGTCTTGGCCTAAGGTGAGCTTGTCAGTTTTCTTGATCAGAAGGACAGTGGCTGTTAGAGCATGCGGGCAAAGAGGGAGGCAGTCATTAGTGACTGGATCCAGGTATTTGCACAGGTAGGCAGTTGGGTGCTCCCAGGAGATGACAGACTGAGTAAGCTTCATTTTTTTTTTTTAACTCAAGGATCCAGATTCTGTAGAAGTCAGCAGCTCCAAGAAATTTGCAGAGTTTCTTTCTTGAAGTTGAGACCAGGATGGCACAGATGACCTCTTCTTTTGGTCTAAGGGCATGGCATCCCTATTTTAAGTCAAATCCAAGATATTTGACTTTTTGTTTGTAGATTACACCTTTTCCCAAGAAACCTTGTAGCTAGTTCTTGCCAGATATTGCAGCAGAACTTTGGTGTAAGTGCAGTGATATTTTGTGCTGGGAAACTAGTGAGGTCAGCTATGAGGGCTTCTTCAAAGAGGGTGAACAAGTTTTTGACCCTCTGCAAGTTGAGTCCAAGTTAGTTGACTTTTGAGTTCAGAACTGGGGTCTTTCAGAGAGGGGCTGGCTGACAGGAGCCAGTTGAAGGCAAAAGAATGCATTCTTTAGGTCCAGGTAGGTATACCAGCAGGCTGTGGTGGCAGAAGCCTGAGGCAACATATATGGAGGGAAATCACTGTGACATTGACAGCTCGGTGATCCTGAACTGAATGCTGTTCCCCACTGGGTTTTATTATAGGCAGTTTAGCAGTTTGACAGTCTATAAACATTTTGTGGTTTTGAAGCCTCATTTTTTTTTCTCGGGGGACAGTGATGGAGCTGAAGGAGACAGAGAATCAGGCTGTCTCGGAGAAAAGGTGCTGGCGGCTTGGCAAATCTGTTGTCAGAGTCTTCCCCAACATAGTGGGAGAGTTCTTAAACCTTTGTGGCAGTTGAGTCCAAGTGAGCTGGGTTTTTTCTTCCTGTCTGAGGATCGTAGTAGTCCAAGCAGGGTTGGGAGTCACAGCGTGCAAGGTGATGACTGTGTTGTTGATGGCACAGAGATCTTACACTGGCTGGCAATCCCCACGGGGCATTTTTACCAGGAGGAGAGGAGTATTTCAAGGTGCACATATGATCTTAATTTATCTCTTGCTGCTTTTCCTTGAATTCTTTTTTTTTTTTTTTTCTGTTGTGGTACTAGGGATAGCACTTAGGTGTGATCTACCATTGAGCCACATCCCCAGCCCTTTTTATTTTTATTTTGAGACAGAGTCCCACTAAGTTGTACATGCTGGCCTCAAGTTTGGGATTCTCCTGCCTCTGCCTCCCAAGTAGCTGAAATTACAGGCATGCCCAGTTGCATCCAACCCTAGGGTTTTTTTTGCATTGTCTTGTTCAGATTTAAAGTTTTGTGTTTTTATCTTTTCCTTCACCGAAGATGTTACCCACCATGTTTATTTGCTGTCCTGTTTCCTCCAGTTTGGCTTTCTCTTCTAAAATAACTTCACAGGGCAGGGATATAGCTCAGTGGCACAACGCCTGCCTGGCAAGTGTGAGGTCCTGAGTTCTGTTCCCAGTAACAAAAAAAAATTTTTTTTCACACCTGATTCTCTCTACTATTTTCTTATTATCTTTTTCTTCAATCACATCAGTTTGGATTTTTTTCTGCCTCTGATTCATGATGTCCTTCCACAGATTCTATCGTTTTGTTTATTTTAGCTCCCCTTGAAATGCAAAGCAAGCAGTTTTTGGGTGAGGCAGCTGTCACCGGTAGGCACCTTCGTGGTCTTAGCCATGTGTACTCCTTCTCCCTCTTCTCTCACGTGCACTAGTGGGATACTTACATGAAATGAACATATGGTATACTTACATGGATTTAGTGCAATATCTACATGGAATGCTTTTCTACAGCTCAGGTGTAGGTAAAATGCATTTTCTGTCCCATTAGCGGAGAAAGTTGAGCTGGGTTCTTCCTTCCAGGGTTTAAGCACTTGGCCTCTGCTTTCTGAGCCCCAGCCCTTCGGGCCCCTCCCTGCTGTTAACTGACCTCTCTCCTTTGCCCCAGCCTTTGGTCCTCACCTAATCAGTTTGGATTTTCTCCCCAGTTGTCCTGGTAGCGCTGTTGTGTTACTGTGGATGGCTTCCTGGGCCCAGGGACACCTACATGGTTTGATCCTACTGGGGTCTCCATGTTCACACCTGTGGTCTGCAGAGAGCCCATCAGCAGTGCCAGATGGGCTGTGCTTTTGGGGTTCTCAGACCCATCCTTGCCCCTTCCTCATGATTCTTTATCCCATGGTGCTCTCAGCTTGTAGGAGCTTGCCCTGAACACCTCTATTTTGGGTTTGTGGGTATACTTTGCAGCCCAGATTAATTGTAGAGGTTGTTTGTGGGGTTCTGTGTTTGTTATTCTAGCTCCATTTTCTTTTCAGGCAGGGATTTGGGGATGTCAAAACAAATACAAAAACAAATCCATAGCAACTGTGGGCCATTCACATTCATTGCCTATCTTCATTGTTAACTGAAATTATTAGAAATTTTGAATGGAAATGTGTTTGTCTCTAAGGGACAGTTTAGTTCTATTTGTTCACTTGTGTGATTTGAGTATCCCCTCTGACTTACAGGCCAAGTTTGTTGTTAGTCTAAGAGAAGATCTGTTCTGTTCTCTTTGACAAATTCAACTGTGGTTTTGAACTTTGGCAAATGAGAATGTTTCTGTGCCTCACTTATTTCACATAACTTGATGATTTCTGTTCCTTCCATGTTGTCACAAAAGATTTCATTGTTTATGGCTGAATAATGTTCCATTGTGTATATATACATCACCTTTTAAAAATTCGTTCATCTGCTGATAGACCCTTATGTTAGTTACGGTTTAGACCTAAAATGGCCCCACAGTCTCATGTGTGTGGAAGGTGGTTGGGTGTGGGGAAATGTAAGCTGACTTGCTGTTAGGAGGTGAGGTCTGGTTGAAGGAGGGTCACTGCAGTGTGGTCTGGAAGGGTCTATGTCGCTCCCTGGCTCCTCCCTGCTCACTCTGCTTCCTGACTGCTGCGAGCAGCTTTCCTCTGCTCCACTCCTCTGCCATGTCGACCCTGCCCAGGGACTATAACCCTGAGCCAATTAAACCTCCTCTCCCTGAAGCTGCAGGGTCAGGTATTGCGTCTCAGCCATGAGGAAGGTGACCAAGGCAGTTGGCTATTGTGAAGAGAGGTGCAATAAACACGGGAGTGCAAATACCTCTTTGATATAATGATTTCATTTTCTTTGGATATATGTAAGTAGAGGGAAAATTGCTGGATCACACAATAGCTCTATTTTTGGATTTGTTTTTTGAGACAGAGTCTCTCCATGCACTTCAGGCTAGCCTTGAACCCACTATATGGAACAGGTTGGCCTCGAACTCACGGTGATTTTCCTGCCTTAGCACAACACCTGGCTATTTTTAGTTTTTTTTTTTTTTTTGAGGAATTTCTATATTATTTCTAGTGATGGCTTTGCTAATTTACATTTCCACCACTAGCACTGTATTAATCTGTTTTTCATTACTATAAGGAAATACCTGAGGCAGACTAACTTTATGAAGACAAATGGTATGTAAAGTCACAAGTTTGGAGGCTGAAAGTTCAGACACTGCTGCTGACTCTGGTGAAGGCTCTGTGGCTGATGACAGGAATTTATGACAGGGAGAGATTATGTCATCAAACAGGAAGATCAAAGGGATTTGGAGATCAGGCTATTGTTATAACAACTCACTCTTGGGAGACTGAGATTGACCCCATCAGAGGGCAAACCCATAGGTGACCTAGAGGCCTCCCACTAGGTCTTTGTTCTTAAAAATCCCATCACCCCTCATGACCCCACACTAAGGATCAAGCCTTCAGTACATGAATCCTTGGGGCACACAGTACATCCAGCCATGGTAAGTGTGAGTTCCCATTTATCCACCTCTCCACCAACATTTGTTACTTTTGTCTTTTTGATAATGGTCACTTGAACTGTGGTAATGGTTCATTGTGGTTTTGATCAGCATTTCCCTCACAATTAGTTATAGTGAGCATTTTTTGTGTATTTTCTGGATACTTGCAAATATTTTCTGAGAAATGTCTTTTAGGATTACTTGCCTATTTTAAAACCAGATTCTAGTTTTTGCTGTTTAGTTTTTTGAGTTCCTTCTATATCCTGGCTATTAACTTCTGGTAGATGAATAGTTTGCAAATATTTTGCAGATTGTCTCTTCATTTTTTTTGCCTTTGCTATGCAAAACACCCTTAGTCCAATATAATCCCATCTGCCTATTTTTGCTTTTGTTGCCTGTACTTTTGAGGTCTTCTTTGTGTTTAAAAAATTTTTTATTGGTGCATTTTAGATATATGTAATGATGATACTCATCATAGGGAATTTGTACCTGCACATAGTATATCTTTCTTCTTCTTTTTCCCCATCTCCTCCCCTCCCTTCAACCATTTTCCCCTGGTTATTTACAAAAGCTTTGTTTCTACTTTTTTCCTTTTGCTTTTGAGGTCTTATCAAAAAAATCCTTGCCCAGACCAAACGCTTGACGTGTTTTATCTACATTTTCTTCTAGTAGTTTCAGAGTTTGGGGGCTTTTGGTCAATTTTGAGTTGGTTTTTGTATATAACAAGAGGTGGGAATCTAGAAGAATTAAAGCCTGTAAGCCCAGCTGTTCCCACTCCTGACCCAGGTAAGAAGCACGTGTCCCAGTAGGCACCCCGACTGTGGTGACAAGAACTCTGTGGTCAGCTCAGGGCTCTTCCTGAGGTCCAACAATGTATGCCCTTGGATGTCTCCTTTGGACTAATCTGTGAGCCTTTCATCAGGCTGGAGGCTAAGCTTGGTCCAGGGAGAGTGCTGTGCCATCCTTTAGGAGGTTCATATGGCTGACAAGCTGTCAGAGAGAAAGCCTCTATCTCTGGGCCTAGGGGGTGAGGAATGGAAAAGAAAGGCTGTTCTGTTCTTCCTGTTCTGACCAATGAATCCCTGTAAATGAGTTTCTTTTGAAAGCCTGAAGCCCTCAAGTGAGCTGAGAAGGAAACAAGGAGTCAGAATGTGTGCCAAGAGCTATAAATTTCCTCTGCCTGTCTGGGGCCATTATTCTGTTGCCTACAGGCACTCAGTTGGCAGCTTACAGTACATCAGTCACATCCACCAGCCCAGGTGGATGCACTGGTTATTTAATTAATTGCATGTACATAGTTCAAGGTCCTAGCTCTTGCACGGGGTGTCTGCCAAGTTCTCTGTAGTCTAGAAATATCCCTAGGAACTTTTCAGATTTATAAATAGAATTATTATAATCATATCTCCCTTGTTGCACTGCCAGGCTTATCTCTCATCAGGGTATTTGAACAACAACAACAGCAACAACTATGACACCAACAGCAACAACATCAGTGATGATGGCAACAACTCCATTCTAACTCGCTGTTCCTGGACAATGCTTTCTGTCTTTAGAGTGTTTTAGTTACAGTGAACACAGGAACACTGGCTAGCTGGCACAGTCTCGTGCAAGATCAATATGCTTGTTACAATTATGTGTCATTTTTGGAGGATGGGAGGAGTTTTTTTTAGCAATTTCAATTCTATTGGAAGTCATGTACTGAAGTTTTGATGGTTGGGAAATGAGATAGTCTGATATGGTAGATTCAGCTGTTTTTGTTCTGAAAGTCATAGTTGTCCAGTCTGTCCCATGCCATCCTGCATCATTCAAAACAATCTTCTGTTCCTTCTTCAGCAACATCATCCCAGCCTCCCTTCATCCTCACAGCAAGTTAGCTTCCCAGTTCCATGCTATCAACCAGTTATCTTTCAACTCCATGCCCTTGGTTCCACTTAAAGGCCAACCTAAGGTGAGATCAAGTTTTTGACTTCTTCTTACTCTTCATGGGATATTTCCCTGGGGCTCTAGTGAACATGTTTTTGGATCATGGGTGCCTAGATCTATCCTGCATGCTTTTCTATTTCTGTGCATGTTTTCCTGAGTCTCTTTCCTCTCTGGAGACACTGGTCTTCTTTTTTGTACTGGGAATTGAACTCATGACCTTGTGCTTGC
>NW_004955491.1:5318493-5359338 GCF_000276665.1 Chinchilla lanigera | reverse complement strand
AATTTGCAATGATCCTCCTGCCTCAGCCTCCTGAGTGCTGGGATTAAAGACATGTGCCACCATGCCTGGCTCTTCTTCTCTTTAACAGGGGTGTCAGGCAGACCTAAACTGTAGACAACAGAAGCAACGCTAGCTATTTAAATCAGAAAAGGATTCAGTGCAAAGAATCAGGTGATAGAATTGCACCAAGACTTGGAGATTAGGACTAGGGATATAGCTCAGTGGCCCAGCACTTGCCTAGGAAGTGTAAGGTCCTGAGTTTGAGTCCCAATATCAAAAAACAAAACAAAACAAAACAAAACAAAACAAAACAAAACAAAACAAAGCAAAACAAAACACTTGGAAATTAGTGTCAAGGCCCAGCCTCCAGAACCACACCAAAGAACTGGCCCAACAGAGGAACTGCTACCTCTTCCACAGCCAGGAAGTAGAGTCTACATTTGCCCACTTGAACAGCAAGCATGATCAGGAAGCCATTGCTATGCCTGTTTCTCCCCAAATGACATCCTCAACCACAATCTGGGATGGAGATTGTTGCATTTTTGGTGGAAAATGGATGCCTTTCATATTACCACCTCTCTTCCTGTTTCAGTTTTGGAACTGGGCTGTACAAGAGTGCACTTGTGCTAGTCGCCTTTCATCATGGTGGCAAAATACCTGAGATAATCAGTTATGGAAAAGAATGGTTTATTCTGGCTCATAGTTTTGGAGGTTGCAGTTCATGGTTTGATTGGCTTCCTTGCTTTGCTCTTCTGTTGAGGCAGCATGTCACAGAGTTACGTGTGGTGAGAAGCTGCTTACCTCATGTTGGCTAGGAACCAGAGAGAGAGGAAGGACCCTTCAAGGCCACACCCCCAATGACCCAACTTCCTCCCATTAGGCCCCACCCCTTAAAGTTCCCACCACTTCTAAGCAGTGCCACAGGCTGGTGACCAAGCCTTTAACACATGAACCTTTTGGGGACATTTCAGACCCAAACTATAGCAGCACATTATCTAGAAGAAGGCATAGGCTGGAGTGAGAATCAACAGCAATCGTGGGCTGTGGAAAAAATTGTCCAGAGATTCAGTTTGGGGAACACAGTTGAATGATTAGTGATGAAGCAGATTATGGATGCTGGAAGGTTAGGATATTTGTGGTTCAGGTGAGCACTCACATCAGAAGAGGCTGGTGGGCAATGTGTCCTGTTCTGTAGACATAGGTCAGATGTTTGACCCCTTTCTCAGCCACTCAGTGATTCCTCAGTGGGTCCATGTGCAAAATAGCTGTGGTGTCAAGATGGAGGCTGCAAGGGGGCTCAGCAGTGTGGGTCTTGCCTCACCAAGGGGAATCTGCAGCCCCCTGGGACTGGGTACACAACACTGAGGTGCTTCTTCAGTGGCCCTCTGACTCAGGGTATGGCTACACTCCAAATTCCTCAGGACACTGTTGTCTAATATGTCCCATCACCCAAAGTGGCTGCCTGATAGATCGGCCTACTGAAGACATATTTGGAACCAGCTGATCATGTCCAGAGGGTCAGGCTGTTGCTGTCTTCTTACACTTATCCTTTCCTTGCTTTTATTCCTTCCATCCTGTCCTCCGCTCTTTCCTTTGCTCCCTACATCTTTCCTCCAGTGTGCCCCATGAGCCTCTATTCTCCTGGTAAACTCTTCCTTCACTCTACACCCACATATTAACCACAGCTTTGTTCTCTGTTGTCTAAACACATTTTTACTACCCAACATACCTTGCATTGCAAGTTGCAGAAACACAACTCTAACTTACACTAAAAAAGAATTTGTGGGCTACAGTAACAGAAAGGTCTAGGGCCTTCCTGGTTTTAGGTGTGGCTGGACTTAGGTGCTCAATTGTAACCTGAGGGGTCTGTCTCTCTCCAACTGTGGGTGTCTTTCATCCTGTGCTGGCTTCATTCTTTGGCATTGTCCCCCTCTGCAACTTTAATAAAGCTACTGGCAGCTCTAGATTCGTAATCTTTACAAATGCAGACCTCATCAGAGAAGCCCTATCTCTCCCAAACAGAAATAACCAAATCAGGATAAATGGGACATTTGCCCTCCTTGGGCCATGTGATTATGCTTAAATTAACCTGGAACTATCTGATGATCACGCATGAGTCATGTGATTGCTCTTTTGTGGGGAACTTGAGTCACACAAGGTGGTGGAGGAGCAATTTCCAAAAAGAAGGAAAGATGGGCAGACAGGGCACAGCAGATGTCTGTGTAACTCTGCCTTCTCCCCCATGCACTGTAGGATCCAGCTCTTCCCCCTTCCTTTGTTAGCTTGCACCCCTGATTCTGGCTGTTCACATTCTATTTCTTGCTGCTGACTCTGCCTAGGCTTTAGTACATGATCTTACCCATCTAACCACCATCCAGACCCAGAAATAGAACTTGTTTCTCTCCTAGAAGCTCCTGTGAGCTGCTTCCTGATCACAACCTTTATGTGAAAGGCAAAACAAAGAAACTTTTAGAAAGTTGTGCTTGGAAACTAGAAACACAAAGTGCTGAAGGAAAAGATGAATACAGAAGATTGCATTTAAATGAAGAACTTTTGTTTATCAGAGACATCCTTAGAAAGCACTAAAATGTATCCAACAGTGATGGGGTCCTGGCAGGTTCCAACCTGAAAGAGCTCCTGACGGCCAAAGCTAGGATAATTCGAGCAACAAAGTAAATAATGACACATTGGATTATAACCTAAGGAGTAAAATAAATATTCATGCATATAAGCTTATACCAATGATTGAATGTATAAATAAAATGGAGAGAAAGGGTAAGTCTTCCATGCAGAAGAACTGCAATATATTTAGATGCTACCCTGTCCAGGAACATGTTTTGGGGTATGTGTTAGACCTAGTGACTTGCTTCCAAAGAACAGAGTTTGGAAGGGAAAATAGTAACATTACAGTGGAGAGAAGCCTAGAAAATACTATCTTCATCAAATGCTCTAAGTTAATACTGCCAGAGAGAAGTTATCTTGAAATCTGTGCCTCAGACATGAAATGAGGATGAGAGCTCTTCTGTCCTGTGAACACCTGGCATACCTATCTCCTGCCCCATCCTAAGACCCTAGACAAGTTCATACAGAAGGGCATTCTACAAAATACCTAATCACCACGCTTACAAAATGTCAAGGGCATGGGAGAGAAGAAAAGACTGAGGGAGTTTTCACAAAAAGGAGAGAAATGAAATATGGAGTCCTAGCTTCTGAAACAGGCAAAGAACCCTAGTGGGAAACTGGTGAAATCTGAATAGTTTAATTAATAGCATTGCACCCATGTTGGCTTCTTAGGCTTGACAAATATACCATGGTGATGGAAGATGTCAGCCTTGGGAGAAGCTGGGTATGTGGAAGTCTCTGTATCATCTGCATAACCTTGTGCAAGTCTAAAATTACTCCAGAATAAAAGTTTGTTAAAAGCACATCTTTAAGAGCGTGGAGTGCTATGGGGAGCCTCGGGTGGGGAGTGCCGGTCTTCCGGCTGGATAGCTTCTTGCCTCGTAGGGCCCCGGAGGGAGGGCCCCCAGCGCATGGGGAGCCATGCGGTGGCGAGCGCTGTTGTGCGCAGGCCCTTAGGCCGGCCGCCGCCGCTCAATTGAGATCTATCATGACACAGAGAAACAGTGACACAATTGGCCTACCATACACCGACTGCAGTTGCCCACCCATGGATGTGTGTGAATCATTCAAACTTTGAACAACCCCTGGGAATACATGCCATACAACGGGCCACTCTTGCTCCTGCCATTGAGAACCAGAAAGGTCCAGAACCAGGGGAGGAGCAGCTGCTGAACAAGGACTCAGAGAACATGAGAATGCAGACTAAGCCCACGGAGTCAGAGGTCCAGTGGACTGGGGTCACGAGAGCCGCTCGGAAGCTGTAAACCAGGAGGACCTTGCACAATACCTGCAGAGACTCATTGGAAGCCATTCTTCCCCTGACAGTACTGGCTGTGGTGGAGCTCTGGAGAAGTCTGCAGCAGGATTCCTGCTGCCTGTGCTGACAGTTGGGGAGAGGACACTAACTGGTTGTGGGGTCCCAAAGTGATGGGAGGCTGGAGAGAAAACGCTACAAAAAATGGCTTTTGCCCCAGACGGCTCACTTGATTTTTGACAACCCTTAGGCTGTAACTACTTGTTAGATCCTTCTTGTGTATCTCTGTCTTCCTGAGAAACCACTTTGAAGATACCACCATGTATTACAGCAGTCATTGATATTTTCCTACTAATCTATCCATAACTCTGTAATGTTTGTATTGTTCCTATCCTATTTCATAAATGGATCCATGTTTATTATTATGTGTTTTCTACAACAACCATTGAGAATTATTGAATGATTATTCAGTAGGTCACTCAAGTATAGTTCTATTTATATTCTTTAGAAGCCACTTTGAAGATACCTAAGTATAGTACAACAACTATTGATAATCTCCTACCTCTTTTGTCTGTAACTCACTATCATTTGTCTATTTGTTTTCCTGAGAAACTATCTTATAGATAACAATATGTAAAACAATAACCATTGATAATTTCCTACCACTTTGTTTGTAATTTGGTAAGCCCCTCCTATTATTATGTTATCCTTCTTTTACTCTTTAAAATAAAAAAAAAAAGAGCGTGGAGTGCTAAACCATAGAGATTTATAATCCATATAACCTACAAAAGGCTCCTATTCAAAGTATATGAAGAATCCTTACAAATCAATAAGCAAACAACAGACTCCCATTAGAAAAATGAGTAAAGGAACAGAAAATGCACATGGCAGAAAAGGAAAGCCAAATGGCCAGTAAACGCACGAAAAGTGTGTTGTCTCTTTAGAGAAATGAGAACGAATTATTTCTTTAAATGTTTGGTTGCTTCGGTTTTCTTCTTCACACACCCCAGTTAAGTTGGAGCACTTTTTTTTCCCATTTGCTGTTTTCTGTCTACTTTCTTGCCTTTCATTCCATTTGCTTTTCTAATTTATATCCCTCTCTTTGCTCAGCAGTACTCCCCTGTGCTGCTTCCAGCTGTGTCTTCATTTCTGTGATAATTTCATTTTTGATTTCACTCTTTCCTGAATTTTGCTGGCTCACGCTGCAGATCCTTCTGTTTTCCTCACCATCTCTTCCTTGAGCTGTTGCTTCATTAAGTTTAAAATATTCATGGCAAAATATTTGGATGTGATTTTCATCTCTTTGTCGCAGCACATTTTAAATGAATGTTTTTCTCCCATTTTTATGGTATAATATTTTGTGTGGATCTAAAGATCACCCTTCATTGAAGCAGGCATGTTTTTTTCTCGGGATGGATATTTGCAGGATGTTAATGAGCATTAAGGGCCAGGACTATTCCAGGGGAGAAAAAAAAAAAAATAACTTTCTCATCTCTAGAAGTTTTCCTCTCCTTAATTTACCCAGTTCATTTATTCAGTAACAGAATAACACACTTGACTCTCCTCACTTCCTGGCTCTTTTATGAAATTAGAGAATTTGGGCATTAAAATGGGATGTAGAGTTTCTCTAGCTGCCATGGTTCAGATTTTAGGTGTCATCCAAAGGCCCATCTATCCTCAGTGCTATAGGGAAGTGATGGGGTCTTTGGTGGTGGGGCCTAATGGTAGGTCTATAGGTCATTGGAGGCATGCCCTTGAAGGGCCTCCTGGGACCTTAGCCTTTTCCTTTCATTTCTCTTTCATTTCCTGTCATCTCTCACTTCCTGTCATCTCTCACTTCCTGTTATCTCTCTTTCACTTCCTGTCATCTCTCACTTCCTGTTATCTCTCTTTCATTTCCTGTCAAGGCAGCTGGGTCAGTGGATCATGAACTGAAATTAAATACATTCTTTCTCTCTAGTATGGTAGGACCATTCTCAACATGTTGGGGTGGGAACTTTTTACAATGTAGTGATATCAGCCTCCGTGTAGGCATGTGCAGTTCTGATGTAACACCATAACATAAATCATACCCAGCCAGACTGCAGAATGTTAATGCATACCCAGCCACACTGTAGAATGTTAAGTGTACACCCATATAAGGGAGACAAACATTGATACAAACATTGTATAAAAGGGTCCAACTATGCCATGTTCAGCATTCAGCCTTTGGATAGGAACCTGCTGAGTCAGTGCTGTCATGAATTTAGCTGTTTCCTGAGAGAAAGGCCTTGGGGTCCCGTCTGTTTACATGAAAAAACTCTGCATCACTAGAGTTGATTGTCTCGGTGTATTTTCATGGCAGTAGAAAACTGATTACCACATGAGCTCACCTTTGTGGGGTGCAGCCTTCAGAGGCTCAAGGGCTTTCAGGGCCTGGGCTGGGGTGTGTGGTCATCCCACCAGTGTCTTTCTCTGCTATCCGATGCCATCAAGTCCGGGGGAATGATGTCCTTCCACCGTCTTTTGGACAGCAGTAGACAGGAGTGCACAGGTGCATTGTGTGAAGGAGAACCCTGAACACATAACAAAGGGCTGGGTTGGGTTTTCTAGGCTGCATTTAGGAGGAAGAAAAATGGCAAACAGAATCAGCTTGGGGCTGTATCTTTGAAGCAAGGGGTCAGCATGGAGGGGTGGGAACACTTGCTTTGGGGTTGGTCACATCTGTGCCCCAACAGGAGCTCAGTGTGTGTCACCCCTATGACCTTGCCGGCCTTGCGTCAAGCACCGCAGGCCTTGCAGCGAGGAAGTGAGAGGCACAGGACTTCCGGTGAGTGTTATGCACATTTCCAGCACATGAGGACACGCGCGGCAAGTCTGTCGCTCAGCCAGGCAGGGCTGGCTGCCACAGCAGGCTGGCGCGAGCCTCAGCAGTTTCACACAACAGCAGCTCAGTTCTTGCCTGTTCAAGTCGCAGGCAGCTCTCCGGGCTGGAGCTGGCTGGAGTTGCCCGCATGCTGTGGCTCTGCCCTCCGAACATGTGGTCTCCGTAGTAGCTGCCACGTGGAGGAAGAGCCATGCTGGCCCTAGTGCCCCACCTAAGTGCAGGGGATGCTTGGATCGTCAGGGGATGCTTGGATCCCTTCATGAGGTTAATTGCTTGTGTGTCTTAGCTTTTACTCCACAACCATGGCGACATTTTTTTCTCTTTTCCTTTTTCTGGCGGGGAGGGGACTGGAGATTGAACCCAGGGCCTTCACATTGATTGACACCCACAACCCTTTTTGTTATTTTTAAGTTTTAAGATAGAGTCTTACTAACTCACTAAGTTGCCCAGGTTGGGTTCAAACTCGTGATCCTCCTGCCTCAGCCTCCCAGAGTGCTGGGATTACAGGAGTGTACCACCATGCTTGGCTAGCCTTTTCCTTTGAACGAATATTTAATAACCTTCTGAGCGCACCCCAACATCAGTTCAGCTGTGAGGGACCTTAGTGTAATAATAGCGTTCCTTTTCCACCCTTGACACTCAGGCCAAGGCTGCAGAAGGGTGGGAGGGTCGGGTCACCTAGAGGCCAGGAATACGGTGGTGAGTCTCTCAGCAGTTAAGATATTTAAGTTTCTCAGAAGGGCAAAGGAAACAAAGGCAGATTAGTGAAACTAATGTCCAAATCTCTGTGGGAATGAGCCCGGGCTAGTGGTGAGTATAAATGCCTTCCTTTTGGATATTCCAGTGAGTCCACACTACCTGAGATCCTGTCCTGCGCATCCCGATGGATGGACCTCTGACCAGACTGGGCGTGCTCTTCTTCACCCGCAGCGTCTGTTCTTAGGTTAAGTCTGTCCTTCTGTGGCTTCATTCATTCATCCCATCTCTGGCCCTGACAGCGGCTCAGGCCTGCAGGCAGATCCTCATTCCCCTCTCTGGCCTCCTCTCCAGGCGCAGCAGCCCCGGTGCTCCAGGAGCCCCTTGTCCTGTGCCATTTTGAGATGCTGACAATAGCAACACGGCAGCCCTCACGGGGGGTGGGGTGGGCAGTGAGTTGCTGGCCTCAATTAGTCCTGAGAGTTTAACCCTTGGTCGTCCTCTGGGGAGGAAGTCAGGGCCACCAGACGCTGAATGCCTGGTACTGGAGTCAGCGCAGATGTTGACAGACAGGTGCCTTCTGGGCCAGACATGAGCTAGACATGACCTTTGCACGCCAACAAAATAACACGACAGAGAAGAGGGGACTTGGGGTGGATGCGCTGAAGGATGAGGTGGCCGCAGAGATGACAGCTGACAGGGTCTGTCCGGGGCAGTCTGAGGGCTGGACATTGAAGCTGAGTATTTTGAGCAGCTGGGACACCCATGCAGAGCGCTGATCTGTGGGGCAAGCAGGGCCTCCGGGCCTCGCGGGGGAAGCGTCCTCCACAAGAGCCACCTCCCCGCGTCTGATCCGTGTCTGCCAAGCACTGTGTACACAAACTGTTTCATTTCCAGTTCCCTGAGACGGGAGGGAGCTTTCCATTTATTGTTTGCTTTCATATGGACCTGCATTATTCATTTCAGCTGCTTTCATATTTGAATTCTACTGTTTAATCAGTTGTAACGTAGCCAACCAATCCTCAGTGACTGGCTTTTGCTCCTAGGCACAGAAGGTCTTGGGGAAAGGTTTGGAGAACGTCCTGACCCTCTCCTTTGGAAGCTGGTGGGGGCAAGCATGCCCAGGCCTCACACGCGCCCCCAGCTGGGCTGCCCCCTTCTCTGGGGTCCCTTCCCCTGCACTGCAGGGTGTTTCTGGGACTGCTGTGGCTACTGCCTAATTGTTCTTGCCTATGTGTAACCGTAATTTCAAGTGGGTCCTGGTGCAGCTTGGCAGGTGTTAAATCACTATCTTTCCTCTAATTCGAACAGTTATTCTAACCCTCCCACCTCTCTCAAGATCCCCAGTCCTATCAAGGGAGAGATTCCTTATGGGAGGTGTGCTTCATAGACCCGAATTAGGCTCAATTTGGGCTCTGTCTGAGGCAGTTTCTAACAGGTTCAGCATTCTAAGGGAAGCAGTAGTCAGAATGGATTTTCTTAGCAAAATCCCTTTATTTTCCAACAGCACCCATTGTGGAACCATCAGACAGCTGCTCCTTGCTTCCCCGAGGAAGAGCTGCTCTTCCAGCTAAACTCACTCAGGATCCTGACCCCAGCTTCTGCTCTCCATCCCGAGGCGGGGGCAGACAAGGACCGAGGGGCTGGGACACTGTGGGGGTCACACAGGTGCTGCTTTTCCCCACGAGGTGAGCTGTGCCCTCTCTTTCCGCCTGAGTTGGCTGGCAGCGAGGACAAAGGATGTCAATGTCCCCGACCTCAGTGGACGGAATCTTGAAGCCAGCTTCCCCTGTTCTCTGAGATGCCACAAAATAGCCAGCACACAAAGTTTCTAATAAAACAATATAAGATATGAGGTCAAGAACATCCTGTGCCCCGTCCGAGTCACTGGCTATAAACGACATCATCCCGTGGGACCAGGACATCCTGGCCTTGGGGTGCCAGTCTTTCTCAGTGATGAATTTCAAAATCCATAAATTGACAGGTGGATTTTGACAGTGCAATTAGCAAATAGCCCAGGGCCACTTGCCAGCTGGCCACCCTGCAGGATGCCCCACATGTGCCTGGCACATCTGTCTTCCCGCACCAGGGGAAGGGGGCATTTTTCCAAGTCGCTCCACATCCTCTGGTACGCGGCACTTTGTCCCTCATGAGCAATCCCATTTCTCTCCGCAGCGAAGAAATGTCCTCCTGGAGGAGGGCCTCATGGCGGGAGACCTGCTCGGCCTCCTGTGACTGCCTCGTTCCCAGCACCCAGTCCACAGTGGGGTTTCCTCTCCTGACACTGTCCTCCACTTCCACCTGCCTGGTCCCGTGCCGTCCTGGGATGGGACCACCCGCACTGCTCTGGAGCTCCTCGCTCAGTTCAATGCCTTGTTACTGATCCTCGCTCTTCCCCGCTGAGCCTGCCTCCTCCCTGAGGCAGTTAGCACCTACATAGTGAGTTCAAGGCCAGCATGAGCTTCGTAAAGAGACCCTGTCTCAAAAACAAAACAAAGCAAAGCAAAGCAAAACAAAACAAGAGCCCCTGCAAGGGGCTGCCTCGCTTTATAAGAATCTGCTCTTGGGTGAGTACTCATCCCTTGAGAGCAGGAACTCACTACAGGAAGCAAGGATCCAGTCTGTGACAAAGGCCTGGTCCCCTCCTCAGGCCCTGCTCACCTCCAGGGGCCTGGCCTCCAACACCTCCCCGGTGGTCACCAGGTTTCAGCAAGAGGGTTGGAAGGGACACGCTGCGTAGCAATCGTGAGGGTGTTTGAAGGACTCCGGGGAGCTGTGAGTGACAAAGCCCATGACATGGGCTGGTCTGGGGTTTCTGCTCTGATGAGGTGAAGAGGCCAGGCCACTGTAAGGTCTCTTTTACTGACTGTTCACTTGCTTGAGCCGCTGTGTGCTCCCTTACCCCACCCCTGGGCTTCCTGCCCTGTGACTTGCCTGTTCCTTCCCTTTACCTGTTTTCTAGTAGCTTTCCATACTTGTATGTCCTTCCCTTTCTCCCCCAGAATAAGACCTAACTGGAAAATAAGCCTTAGCGTGATTTTTCAGGATGTCCATAATATATACCCTACCCCTAAAATAAGCCCCAGTTAAGACTGTCAGCCAGGTGGGCACATTTAGAATATCTGTTGCAATACACAGGGGATGTTTTGAATTATGCTGATGTTTCCAAAGATGAAACGACTGTATCTGAATATAAATGCAGATTTTTGTACATGAATAAATGTAGATTTTTATACATAAAAAAATAAGACACCCCCCTGAAAATAAGCCCTATTGCATCTTTTGGAGCAAAAATTAATACAAGACTTGGTTTTATTTTTAGGGAAATATGGTATTAATATCTGGTCAGATCTAGATGTTACAAGTACTCTTCCCTAGCTCAGCATCAGGATGTTGGTTTTGTTTGCTGTCCTTCTTTGAACAGAAAGTTCTTAACTTTAATATGGTGAAAACATCGGTTCTTGTAGTTTAGGTCTTTTAATCATGAAATGTTCCCTGAATTCATCTTCAGGTATCAAATATATCATTATGCATTCTTTTCTACTATGGGGTGAGTTTATCTTTTACATTTGGGTTCTTAATTTACATGAAACCCACCTTTGCATCTAAAAATAAGCCCTCTAGCTTCACTTGCTCTTAGTTAACTTAAGTATTTTTTCAAATTTAAATTTTTGTTAGTATATGTTATGGCACATAATAATTATATTTCTTGTGAGAAGTTGATACATGTACATAGCATATCTTAATTCTTTTTATGTCCCCCTCCCTTACTTAGTTAATTTAAAAATCACTACTTTTGAGGCCACCCAGCTGGACCTGATATTATTAGTTCCCTATAAGACAGCACCCCTGGGCTATAATAACAGTTACCTGGGTTATCTTGCAGAATCTTGAAGGCTGCTTGAATCGTTAAAACACTCGAGCCCACAGATGTACCTGGTAGGTGACTACAATGGGATAAAAGACTTGGAGCGGCTGTCTTCATCTGTGTCTGCTCCCTTTGCTGTCCTAACCCCGTCTACCCATGTGTGAAGACGTGTTGATCATTTACAAAATGTTCCTCTGTCCAAGGTTACAACCCAGGGTAGCTTGGCTGATTGTCCGTGGAGTTGGTCTGCGTCTCTTCTACTGTATCCCTGGTCTTTCTCAGTGGCTGTGGGGTCCTTGGCCTGCCACGAGGCCAGGACGTTTGTACAAGATGAGACACCAGCCATAAGAATATCTCAGAGGTTCCTGGGTGAAGCTGACCGCCTGTCAGTATGAGTTAGTCCCTCATTCCAAGGCCACACAAAAACAACATTTGCTCACAAAAAGAATATCTCTGGAAACCATGCGCATGGCTGGTGGTGGAAAGTGACCAGATCAGCCCACCCCACTGAATCATCACAAAGCAAGCCCTTCCTTTGTTGTGTGAGTAGATTGCTCACCTCTTCCAGCACTGGCTCCCTTCGGCACTTGGGCTGAAGCCCAGGAAAGGAGCCTTGCCCATTTCCTTCCGGATGGTTCCCTATGGTCTCACTTCCACCATCTCCCTGCCCTGAGACCTCACCGCCCAGCAGCAGCGCATGAAGGCTTTGGAGTGCGTCTTTGTTCCAGTAGTATAAATTCTTCCTTTCAAAAAATACCTTAGTGATTTAAAAACTTTTATTCTTTCCTTAGAAATTTGAGAATAAATTTATTCAGTTCCTTTAAAAGTACAGTTGGAATTTGACTAGGATGGCAACTGTGACAATACTTGGGTGGAATTGGTATTTCTGTATTACGTTGTCCCATATAACAGCATGGATCAGTCCCTTCTTTTAGATCTTCTTTCTAGCTCCTTTAATGAAGGCTCAAACTTTCTTTCATAGAGCACTAGCCTATATTTTGCTATTTTTTGTTGCTATTATGAATGATATCCTATCTCTTCTTATGTATTATGAATGGCTATATGGCACAGACGAAGTGGTATTGATTTTCGTAAATTGATCTTACATCCGGGAACCTTCTTGGTGGTTCCAATACTTAGCCCAGTTTCAGTGTAGATTATTCTATTGTCCACAGATGACATTTTTATCTTTTTCCTTCCAATTCCTATGCCTCTCAGCTCTTTTTCTTCTATAACTTTGGCCATGACCGCTGGCTCTTTGTTACATAATAGCACTCCCAATAGGTATCCTTATCATGTTCTGACAAATTTTTTCCTTCCTTCCTCTCCCCTCCCTCTTTCCTTTTTCCGTCTGCAGATTGAGCCCAAGCCTCACACAGAGCGTGTGCTCTACCCCTGAGCTACACCCCCAGCCCAGTGTCATCCGTCTTACTGGGGTTAAAGTTTCCTCTTCAGGCTTGCAGTGTGCTGGGGGGTTGGGAGGTGCAGTCCCCACAAACCAAGGCAGCTCCACTCACCGTCTACTTTTCTGTGTTACTCTGTAGCTCTCAGTGCCAGGAAGGGCTGTTTATTCCTCCTGCTCCCAGCCCCCACGGCCCAGGTGCCCACCAGCCCTCGGCACCACTCTGCAACCCAGACTGCTGTGTACAGAGCGGAAGTCCCTGTCGTGCCCCTCCCCAACCTGGAGGCACAGCGCCTCACCTGGGCAGAGGTTGACCTCACCTCCCTACTGGGCACAAGGTGGCAGATGCGAGGGTGGCACGTTGAGAGCTCTGGCTGTGAATCCAGGTTCAAAGCTAGGACCCGCCGCTTTGTCTCTGTGTGACTGTGAACAGCTATTCAAACTCTAACCCTCGGTGTCCTCTGTGACAGGAGGGACAATGCCAGCGCCTGGGGAAGACACCTGTGGTGAGTGACATAACCCACGAAAAGCACTTAGCAGAATAGTGACTGCCAGCTATTGTATTAGGGATGCAAGGAAGGAATATCACTGAACACATCAAGAGTAGTGCTTTTATAGAAAGTTTAATGACATGCAAAGTGCTTTAGATAAGAGATGAAGGGAAAGCCGTGTGCAAGCGAAGTCAACTTTTTTCTTTTTGGTACTGGAGATTGAAACCAGGGCCTCTCACATGCTCAGCAAGTGTTCTGCTGAGCTACATGCCCAGCCCTTTGAACATTTTTTATTTGGAATTTTCAAACAAGGTCTTCCTAAATTGCCTAGATTAGTCTTGAACTTGCAATCTTCCTGCCTCAGCTTCCCTCATAGCTGGGATTACAGGTGTGAGCCCCTGTGCCCAGTTTCAACATTTATTTGAAAATGTTTACAAATTTGCAAAATAAAAGACTGAAGAGAGATGTATTGAAGTGGGGGATTACAGGTGATTTTTAATGATCTTTATATTGTTTTGTGTTTTCAAAATTTTCAGCAGTGAGTGGATAATTTCTTTTGTAAATCTCTGAAACCTGATTTATGGAAACCAAAAGAGTAGCGCGACTTAGCAGGGCCCCAGATGCCAAGTCCGGGCTGCTTTGGTGGAAACAGAGGCCCCTCACGGGCCAGGGTGTCTGGAACGGGCCAGGCCCCGGGGAGCAGCGTTTGTTTAGTTGTGAGTGTGGGTAGCCGTGGGGACCGTAAGTGTTAGGGTGGCACAAAAATGTGACAAGTGTGCGGAGGCCCCAGGATCCGGAGGAAAACAGGGCTGAGGAGGGGTGACGTAGGGGCAGGGGAGCAGAGGAGCCCCCAGCCCAGGGCAGGGGGCGGGGGAGCAGAGGACAGAGACAGAGACAGGACAGACACAAGGCAGAGCAGGGAGGCAGGTAGGAGGGAGCGGGTCACGGAAAGGCAGACATTGCCCCTGGACTCAGCCTGGCGCAGGCCCTGGGCACTGCCTGCCTCCCTCAGGGTGAGGTTTAAGTGTGAGCCACATGAGCCGGGTGTGGCGGTACCTGCGTGCAATCCCGGGACTCTGGGAGCCTGAGGCAGGAAGATGGCGGATTAGAGCCCACCAGGCCAAGTGTAAGAGCAGCCTCCTGGCTGGTGCGGGTGCGCCCTCACCGTGTCCTGACTCCTGCCCGTCCTTCCCTTCTGCCAACACCCCCGCCCCGGTGCTGCTCTCTGTTGGGGTCCTCATAGCCTCTAGTTTAAACAACCCCCCCACCCCGGTCTCTCACCCTGACACTCTTCAGTGTACCTTTCCTTCCCAAACCCCCTATCATCGCCGGGCAGGACAGGGTTCTCGGAGGCTCTTAAACCCACCCTACTCATAGAATTAAATTGTAGATTTGCTGACTCTGTGTCAGAAAAAGAATTTTTAAGTTGAATCAGTAGAAGATGTAAAGGGATTTATTAGAGAGAAATTAAAAAGTATGCTTTCAGAGAGATAGAGCGTGTGGGGGGAGAGAGAGAAGGGCCTTGTGATTTGGAGCTGGGTATACTTGGGAGAACGTCGGGTGTCTTCAGGATGGGCGATCTAGGAAGTGCGTTCCTACTGTGTGTCAGGTCGCCCATCTGCGGCTCTGTCGGATGCACATCATTTCCCTGTGTTTGAAGCTGAGATCGCTGCCCGCTGTCCTGCTTCCTGGAGTCTGAGGGAGGAAGTATAATTTACAGGGGAAAAGTACAACCTGAAGCCCAGTGTACACACAGGCTTACTTCAGGATTTTTAGGCTCCTTAGGATTTTTTGGCGGGGAGTGAGTTGCCTTGAAGGGAAAAAAGGTTTGAGTTACTTTTGTGTCCTGAAGCTGCAGTGTTTCTTAAAAATTCTGATTTTCCTTTCTCCTTTCTACCCGCCTTTATTTCTTTTATCCTGCCTCACTCCGGCTCGAGTTAGACCCTGAATCAGACATGAGGAACAGTTCGGTCTTCTTAGCATCTGAGTGGCCTTGACTCTGGTGTTTATGCTTCTCCCACACCTGGCTTCTGCGTCACCCCACTCCCATGGCTGCGCTGCCCTGCAGGGAGCGCCCCGTCCAACTGCTCTGGTCTCCCCAGCCGTTTCCATCACCTGGCTTGCTGCGGCTGCCAGCAGGGAAGGAAGGCCGCGTTCCCTGCTCTGCTCTTCCTGTGTCGCCATCCCCTGCCTGCCCTCCACCCCAGCCTGCTTACCTGGCCCCTCTGAGCATCAAGGAAGCCCTGACCCCTCGGCCAGACCCTCACCCTGGGAGGGGCAGCCTCTGCCTCACGGTGCCGTGATTTCTGGTTCTCTCCCCCGAGCTCTGGGCAGTATGAGCTGGGCTTCCCTGTTCACTGTTTTTCTTTGTTTGTTTGTTTTAGGTACCGGAAATCGAACTCAGGACCTTGTGCTTGCCAGGCAGGCGCTTGTGCCGCTGAGCTATAACCCCAGCCCTGAATTTTTTTTTTCCAGTACTGGCAATCGAACTCATGACCTTGCACTCACCAGACAGGCGCTGTGTCACTGAGCTAAATCCCCAGCCCCTTCCCTGTTCACTGTGTATGCTCAGAGGCTGTCATCATGGAGAGATGGTCGCTGGGGACGTGACCTGGAAGGATGCGTCCCTGTCCTCAGCTGCTGCCTCTCTGCTTGGCTGTCTTCTCCTCTCTGCTTCCCGGCTGCCGTGGTTTGAGCAGCACTGCTCCACCACGCCCTTCTGTCGTGATGCTCCTGCCTGGGAGCCAGCAGACCATGACCGAATCCCCAGAAACCACCAGCCAACTCCTCCTTTCCTTTAAACTGTGGCTGTCAGGCATTTTGTCCCAGCAATGGGAAGGTGACTAATACAGGCAGCTAGTAACCTTTATTTTTCAGAAGTGCCCTCCTCCAAACAGCCCCACACCCTAACAGTACCCTCAGCTCTGAACTTGCCAGTGCATTAATCCACTGGTCCATGAGTCAATCATACCCCAAAAGCCCCACCTGTGAGCACAGGCGACATCCACTGAATAGAACGGGGGCTGAGCCCACATAGACAGAGTGGCTGTGTGGCAGGAAGGGGACCTTGGCTTGGGTGGCAGGGACTTGTTGCTGGCCTCCTGGAGCTAGGGAGAGCCGACCAGGGGGCAGGATGGGCTGGCTCCGCACGCAGCAGCGGGATTCTCGTAGGACACTCATGAGAAGAGTCTGGACACGGGACGTGTGTCTGGGGGTCCTATTGACCGCAGGGCAGGCAGGGAGGGGTTGCAGTGGTGTCCAGTGGTTGGGAAATACGCTGTACTGCCGGAGAGAACTGCCCAGTGGCATATGTAAATACGGGCTGACAATGCTAGCTGCTTCCAGATGTTCATCATTACATTCTCTTCAGAAATGAGCCCAGAGATTACTTGGGGGTAGCAATGCTCGGGTAAAAGACTCCAGTCCCCAGTCTCCCTACCTGGCTAAGATCTGGCCGGTAAATTGTGGGTACAAGTGATTTCTGGAAGCTCCTCAAAGACAGGGGCTATGCTTTTCCCTGTCTTCAGCTCCATTCTATTGCCTTAGATGAGATGGCTGGAGCACTGGCAGTCACACTAGACTAGGGGGCGGAGGGCACATCCTAGATGGGGACTGTGAAGAGGAAGGAGGCTGCATTTTGGACGCTTTCAGGGAGCCCCTGTAGCAGCCAGGCCCATGTTTTACATAGAAACAAAACTCTCATGGAAGGCACTGTTCGTATTTTTCTGTGAATGTCAATTGAACTTAGTCCAAAGGAAACCACTATGGTTCTGCGATACCTGCTCAAGCTACAGCCTCAGGCCGGGGGCATTTCCGGGTTGTGTGTTGACCTCTGCGTGGTCGACAGCGTTGCGGTCCTTGCCTGGTGGAGCCGGGGGGTGCTCTCGCCACCTGGTGGTTACACGGCAGATAGCAAGCCTCGCGGGGCTCCCCGCAGTAGAGAGGGGGCAGGAAATTAACACCAAGGAAACCCAAGGCCACAGCAGAGGCAAAAAATGGGTGTGTGGTGGATTGTGCCAGTGGGAAGAATGGCTCTCTGCGGCCGAGCTCGTTAATGTTTTCTTCTGCTGACGTCGGTACCAGCTCGAAATGGCCAGTAGTAGAGAGTTGAGTCCAAGCTGCAAATATCAGTCTTGAGCTTTGTGGACGAGCGTGGGCTGGGACCCTAGTCTGCGCCTGGGTGTGTGGCTATGGCCTCCAGCCTGGCCGGAGACCACCCCCCCAACCCACCGTCAGCCCAGCCTGTGCGGTAAGCGTGGCCCTAAGTAAGAGGCCGAGGTGACCAGGGTTTGGGGAGAAGCTTCTGTCTCCCTAGAGCAGAAACAGGACTGGGGAGGGCTGTGGGTGTGTAAGGCAGGGGCGGGGGGCCTGGGCCGAGCACCCTGCTGATGGGAGGGAAGGAGGGGACTCGCGGTGCACCGAGGCCTGGCCGTGGAGGGGACAGTCACAGACAGGGAGTGAGCTCGGGGTCACGGGGGCAGCAGCGTCCTTCTCCTCCCTCCCGCGTCCCCCACGCGGGCTGGCTTTTTCTTCCGTATGCAAAACCTCGAGTTCGGGTTTGCATCGCCACCTGGCAGAGAGGAGCCGCAAACAAAACCGCCTGTGTTTTACATGGGGAGGAAGCGAGTTGGGGCGGAGGAGGACAGGTGCGCAGCTGGCGGATCCCAGTCTTCTTCTCACTGGGCGGGCTGGGCAGGCTGGGGCGGGGCGGATCCTCTCCCCCTGCTCAGAGCACAGCCCCCTGCCTCCTGTGGCCTCTGCTGCCCAGCCTGGTATGGGGGGTGGTGGTGGCAGCTACCGCATCTGTCCTGCGTGAAAATGTCCCCATCCCTGGTGGGGCTCAGGTGGGCGGCTGTGTGTCCAGCGAGGCTCTCCCTCCTGGTACTTCTTCCGGTCCACAGCCGCACTCACACGGATCCCCCTGAAACCTGGCGGCAGCGTCCTTGTTGCTGCCCTGAATTCTGGGGTCCGCCTAGCCGTGTAGGGGACCCTCGAGGTCTGCCCAGCCCATGGCGTGTGGCCAGGAGTCCCATAGAGCCTGGCCCCATGGATGAGACTTTGGGGCCAGATGGGCCCAGTCTCCATCTCTGCACCCTTGGTCCTGTGCCCCGGGGCCAGTGGCAGGGAGGGTTTTGGAGGAAAACTGGCCCTGCAGAGTGGTCATTCCTACACTGCTGGTGGGCTTTGGATGGCAGATGTTCAAACACCGGCGCGGCTGCTGGACACAGTGTGCATTTTCTCGGGGCATCATGGAACCTGGAACCACATGGCGCTCTGGTGACCTGGACACGGCCCCCTGCATCCACCCCGTAACGCCCAACCACGCAGCTTCCTGTCCCTCCTGGCTGCTCTCCTGGGAGGGGCTGTTGAGTTAGATTCCTGGGGCTACCATCACAAGGCTTAAAGTCACAGGAATGTATTCTCTTACGGTACAGGAGGCCAAAGCCCCAAATCTAGGTATTGTCAGGGCCGCATTCCCAGCAGCACTTCCTGGGTGGGTGGGGGGATCCTTCTTGTGTCTTCTAGGTCCAATGTCTGCTTCTATCTCCACGTGGCCTTTTTTGTGTGTCCTTCGAAAGAAGGAAGGAAGGAGAGAAAGGAAGAGGAGAAAAAAGAAAATAAGAGAAAGAGAGAGGGAGAGAGGATAATGGGATGGGAGTGGCCCAGCAGGCTACCGTCACCCCACAGATTTAGACCTGACCACAGCCCAAACCCATTCCTGAATTCTCACTGTCAGGAAAGCTCATTAGAGAGAACAAGAAAAAGACAACAGATTATCGAATGGAAAGTTTTCAGGGTCCAGGGAATTTTTTTTTTTCTGAAGCCCAAAGCTTTCCTTAAACACAGCGCCCTACATGTGTAAGAGCTAAAATTTCACACGCTACCTTGACATCTGCGAGCACTGCAGGACCCTGGAGGCCTAACCATGAGTTCCCCAGCTCTCCCCTGACCTGCCCCCACCCAAGGGGGTCCCTATGCACCTAGTTCCCCTGCCAGCCTGGCCAGGTGTGTCCAACTTGGTCCACAGCCTAACTGGTTTTGCTTACCTGCCCATCTGTGAAATTATTCAACATCCCATCACGTCCTCCCGTGGGAGGCAGGGAGCCCACTCTCTCCTTTCTGCTCAGCCTAGCTGGCTGCTCTGCTCCCAGGCACACCCCTCCCTGTGGCCTTCCCTGGGGCAGGCAGGTGATGCGACTAGGAACCTGCACCCACACATCTGTCCGTTCCCTGCTCCGCCAGCTCTGTCTATTTCAGGCAGGCAACGCCTCCTTTACATTAGGGGAGAAAAGGGATTATCAGAACACCCCATTTTCTAAACAGCACATCAGGGTGTTGCGTCACACAAGCTAGGAAGTGATCCTACCATGATTCGCCTGGGATCTGCCCAGGGGGTGGGAGGATCGCACTTCTGGGTGTGTCTGGGCGGGCCAGGGGAGTGTATCCTGGGGTCTCAGTCTGGTCCCTGGCTCCTTCCTCTCTGGCACTGTTCTCCGCTCTGCTTCCCAGTGCCATGGACAGAGCAGCTGTGCTCCACCACATCTTTCTCCGCAGTGTTCCTGCCTTGTCCCCTTCTCCAGCCTGCCTGAGTGTAAAGAAAGTTTACCCAAGCCAGGAATGCAGCCAGCCCCCCTCCCCAGAATCGCCGCTGAATGACGCCCAGAGGTCGCAGGGCCTGCCTGGGGCAGGGTCCTCCCCGCTGGCTGTGTGCCTACCGCTTGTAGAATTCACAGCTCTTCCCTGGCCCCTGGTGCCTGCCTGGACCCCAGGATGTGGGGACATACATGAACTTGGAGAGTGGTGCTAACTTCTTGCCAGAAGTTTGGGGCTTGAGAGGCTGGCTGAGCAACCTGAGAGGGCTAGACAGCGGGAAGACTGCACCCCACCTTTTACAGCCATTCTGTCCTGCACCTTATCCTCCTGGCTCTCCATAAAAGCTTTTTTCTGGAACCTGAATTGGACGTGGTACACGACCGCAGGTGCCGGGCGTAGCGGCGCCACCTAGCGTCCAGCCGTCGGTAGTTCGGGAAGGAGCGTGGTTTCTTCTTAGAGGAGCGAAGGCTTCTTGGCGCCTGGAAGCCTGATTGGTACAGGACGGAAATGGGATGAGGGATACAGGAAGGACGGGGACAGTCTGCGCTAAATTTGACTCATATGTATCCTTTTTTTTTTTTGTCTTTTTGAGACAGGGTCTCACTATGCAGCTCAGGCTGGTCTTGAGCTCACTTTTAGCCTGGGTTGGTCTTGAACTTGCAACAATCCTCTTGCCTCAGCATCCCAGGTGCTAGGATTACAGGCGTGTGCCACCGTGCCTGGCACATGTATTCTTATAAAATCTGAGTAACTATGATCACACTTATCTGGTATGGACATATATATTAACATAAAACTGCAGATTTAAAGGCAGTACATTTCTTTTTATCTACCTGGTCATTATTGTTTTTGGTTTTTGAGACAGTCTCACTATGTAGTTCAGGCTGGGCTTGAACTCACTGTGTAGTCCAGACTGCCCTTAACTTGTGGCTTCAGCCTCGAGTATTGGGATTACAGGGTTCTTTGTTATTTGAGTAAAATAACGACTGATGGATGATTGTGTGACTATTCAACTTGATTATATCAACTTGATTGGGTTGGGGTCCTCCCAGGAGATTAGAGGATAGTATTTCTGGGTGTATCTGGGTGGGCCATGGAAGTGCAGCCTTGGTGTCTATGTCTGGTCCCTGGTTCCTTCCTCTCTGGCACTGTCCTCTGCTCTGCTTTCTGACACCATGAGCAAAGCAGCGCTGCTCCACTCTGTCTTTCTGCCATGATGTTCCTGTCTTGGAGCCAACAGACCATGGACTGGCTCCCTGGAAACCATGAACCACATTAAACTGCTTAAGTTGTGTCTAGTATTGTATGCAGCAACCGGAAAGTTGACTTGGACTCTTTTTCTTTTCATGATCCAACTCATGACTAAGAGGAGAGTCAGTGAAATATTCCATCACAATATTTATTTATGCCTTGTCTCTTTGAAACAGTTTATAGACAAGGACATCACACATCTGCAAAAGCAGCTGGAGTTTTATTCTTCTTTGCTTGAGAGTTTGTACATGTACATGTGTTTTAAAAAAAGCTTTGAAATAATTATAAATTTGCAAAAGGTAGCACAAAGAGAGCAGACTCCTGTGTGCCTTTTGCCCCAGTTCCTCCACTGGTGACATCTTGTCATGGATTAAAAGTTTGTGTCCCTTAAAATGCTAACATTGAGATACCCTCAGAGTGATGGCAGGAGGAGATGAGGCCTTTGGGAAGTGACTCGGTGACAAGGGCTTCTTTGTGGTGGGGTTAGTTTCCCTGTTAAAGAGCCTTGGAGAAGTCCCTTGTCCTTCTGGCAAAAGAGGACACAGTTAGAAGGTGGTGGGCTTTCCACAGACACTGAGTCTGCTACTGCCTGGATCTTGGACTCCAGTTCCAGAACTGGGAGCATTACGTTTCTGTTCTTTAGGAGCCAGCAGTTTCCGGTATTTTGTTAGGGCAGCTTGAATGGACCGAGACTCATTTTGTACTATTGGACTCCAGCATCAAAACCAGAAAGCTGACACTGGTATAGACCTCAGAAATTATTCAATTCTATGTCAGTTGTAGGTTTGTTTAACCACTCCCCCAATGAGATACAGAATTGTGTTCTCACCACCAAAGAACTCCTCCTGCTGCCTATTTTATTTACACCTACTCTCTGTTCCTGTGCCCTGAAAACCGCTGACCTCCTTCCCATCTCTGCAGTTTTCTCGCTTTGGGGATGCTGTGTACATGACGTCACATCAGATGTGACATCTGTACCGGGCACAGAGCTTCACGGCTTGTGTGCAGGCTGCCACCTGCACCAGTGTTTACCCCCGCTATGGTCAGGTAGTAGTCTATTGTGCCAGGGTTTGTTCAGCCGTGTAGCCCCTGGGACCCCCAGGCTGTTTCCAGTCTGCTGTTATGAATAAAGCTGCCAGGAACACAAATGTACAGCTTTTTGTCTGAACATAGGCTTCATTTCTCTGGGAAAAATGCCCAAAACTATGATTGTAGGGTTATCTGATAAGTGAATGTTTAGTTAGTTTTGTAAGAAGCTCTGAAATAATTTTCCATTTTATATCAGTAATATGTGAGAGATCCGGTTTCTCTGTGTCCTCTCTGGTATTTGAAGTTATTACCATTTTTAAATTTAGCTTTCCTAATTGGTAGGTAGCATCATCTCATTGTGGCTTTAATTTGCATTTCCCTAATGGCTGTGCGTGTGTGTGTGTGTGCGCGTGTGTGTGCGTGTGTGTGTACGTGTGTGTGCGTGTACGTGCGTGTGTGTGTGTGTGTGTGCGCGTGTGCGTGCGTGTGTACGTGTGTGTGCGTGTACGTGCGTGTGTGTGTGTGCATGTACATGCGTGTGTGCGTGTGCGTGTGTGTGCGTGCGTGTGTGCGTGTACGTGCGTGTGTGCTGATGCTTCTCACTGTTAACGTTTTTGAGGTCTGTCTCAGCTTTCGGGCAGGGTCACGCTCTTCTCTGGGTGGTCCAGCCACGACCGGGCGGAGAGGCTGGGCAATCTCAGCACCCTCTGTGGCTGCCTCCCTTGGGCCATCTTAGTTCCAGAGCTCCCCTGGGGGCTGGCAGAGACTTTGAGAGGTCAGGTCATGGTCTGTTGGTGCCCCAGTCCCACTCCTGTTTCTACCCCAGGTGTTAGCTCCCCAATAAACTTAACTGCAGCCCAGCGTCTCAGTGTTTGAATTCTGGAGGATCCAGTGGGTACGACATGCTTCTTGACATTTCTGGTACATATTCGGTACATTGACTGACCCAGTGCCCAAATGGTGGGTACAGAAGTTGCCCCCAACTCCCACTCTCATGACAAATGCTATGAAAAACATCTTTGTTTTCATCCCCTCATAGTCCTTGGTGAGAATTTCTTTCAGTTATCTATACTCTGGAATGGACTGTCTGAGTTATAGGGTTTATGGCTGGTGCATTTCACCAGGGGCTTTCAGATTATGTTCCAGAAGGGTTTGTCTTTTTGAGACAGGGTCTTGCTGTGTAGTTCAGGCTGGCCTTGAACTCACTTTGTAGCCCAGGCTGGTCTCGAACTCACAGCGATCTTCCTGCCTCACCCTCCCGAGTGCTGGGATTACAGGCATGCGCCACTTCACCAGACTTTTCTTTTCTTTTTTTTTTTTGTACTTGGACCTTTTAAATGACCTTCCTTAAATTAGCAGTCTCATAAAGGAGTCTGCTATGTTTTCAATTCTTTAGAATTTGAAACTTCTTTTACAATCATTATTTGGCCAATTTTGTTTTGTTTTTGAGACAGGATTTCGCTATGCAGTTCAGGCTGGCCTTGGACTCACTGTGTAGTCCAGGTTGGCCTGCAACTCATGGTGAACCTCCTGCCTCAGCCTCCTGAGTGCTGGGATTACAGGTGTGCGCCACCACACCCGACATTTGGCCAATTTTTAATGAATATTGTACGTATACTGTAATACACATGTATTTTTTGTTTGCTAAGTGTGGAGGTTTATATGTAAATTACATTTATGGGACATATAACTCAGATAATCTGTATCTTTGCTTATGTTTTTGTCTATGTGATCTACCAACTTCTGGGAGTTATGTGCTAAAATAAAAAAATACTGCTGGTTTATTTTTCTTTCTTGTACTTGAGACTATACTGTTAGGCACATACATGTTGTATTTTCTATAGTTTCTTTTATCAACTGTATTATACCTCTTTCCAGGAATATGGAGGTAGAGAGAAGGCTGTAATTAATCCTTTTAAATCTCTTATTCAGGTTCAAAAACTTGTGGCCATTCTTTTTTTTTTTTTGTCTTTTTGAGACAGGGTCTCATTATGCAGTTCAGTCTGGCCTTGAGCTCACTTTGTAGCCCGGGCTGGCCTCGAACTTGCAGTGATCCTCCTGCCTCAGCCTCCCGAGTGCTGGGATTACAGGAGTGCACCATCATGCCCAGCTACTTGTGGCCATTCTTGAGTCATCTATATTCCATAAACTCTTCCAAACCCATTCCACTGGATTATTTTCAATTAAATGATAAGCATCATATCATTGTAACAGAACATATGTTAGCATCTGTCTATGAAAAATAAGAAAGCAAAAAAAAAACCCCACAATATCATCATACCAAGCAATGTAACAATAATTTCTTAGTATCATCATTGATCCAGTGTTCAAATTTTGCAATTCTCATGAATACTATGATTATCTTTGCTTAAATAAGGATTCTAAGACAACTCATACAGTAGTAATTAGCTGATAAGAGTCCTAAGCCTCTTTTTATCTATAGATATAACATATCTCTTTTGACATTCCTTTGCTAAACTTTTATTTTGTCATGTGTTAGGATCTCTACCTTTTGATAATTGAATTTTTTCAAGATCACAGTGACGTTATATGAACAAATATTCATAAAACTTTAACACACATACAAATTGGTATTTTTTTGTTTTCACAAATGGGATAATAGGATGTTTATTATTCTGTGAGCTACCTTTATTGCTTAACAATAAATATTTGAGAGTATTCTTCCTTTTGAAGATTAGCAGCTTTATTGAGATATAATTCACATACTCTACAATTTATTCTCTTAAAGCATATGCTTCATAGCTTTTAGCCATTCATTTCTTTACCTCCATATGAATCCTCATGCCCGGATAGCAGCCACTAATCTACCATCTGTCTCTATGGATTTGTGGGCTACAGACACTTACTATGAATAGAATCATATGCTGTGTGGTCTTTCGTATGTCTTCTTGCATTTAGCATAATGTTTTCAAGATTCATTCATGCTATAGCTTGTATCATACTCCATTCTTTTTGTTGCAGAATAATATTCCACTATAGGTATGTGCTACACACTATCTGGCCATCAGCTGTTGAGCATTTAGTTTGCTGCACTTTTTGAGTATTGTGAATATTGCTGCTATGAATATAACATGTACAAGTTTTTGCTTGGAGGTGTTCTCAGTTTTCTTGGGTGTGTGTATACCTAGGAGTAGGATTTCTGTACTAAAGAACTGTCAGGCTGTTTCTATTCCCACCAGCAATGGATAGGCTTTAGAATTTCTCCACATTCTAATAACGCTTATTCTGTGATTTTTTTTTTTTATTACGGCCACGTTGGAGGGTGTGAGGTTACACTTCCTTGTTGTTTTGATGTACTTTTCCCTTATGATCAATGATATTGGACTACTTCTTTTTTGTCTTTTTGAGACACGGTTTTAGCGTGCAGTCCAGGTTGGCCTTGAGTGTACTTTGTAGCCCGAGCTGGCCTTGAACTCGCAGCAGTATCCCTGCCCCAGCCTGCCCAGCGCTGGGATTACAGGGATGTGCCACCACATCCAGCCATGGACAGCTTTTTAAAAAAACATATATCCTTGGAGAAATGTTTATTCAGATACTTTGCATATTTTAAATTGGGGTATTGACCATTTTACTACTGAGTTGTACGAGTTCTTTATATATTCTAGATAAGAGAAGCTTAGCAGATACATGATTTCCAAGCACCTTCCCATTCTGAGGGTTATCTTTTCATTTTCTTGACAGCATCCTTTTTTGCGGGGGTGGGGGTGCCGGAAATCGAACTCAGGACCTTGAGCTTGCCTGGCAGGTGCTTGTGCTGCAGAGCTACATGCCCTGCCCGAAAGCATCCTTTTAAATTTTCATGAAGATCAGTTTATCTATTTTTTTGATTGTTGCTTAGGTTTTTGATGTCATATTTCAGAAACTTTTATCTAATCTGCAGCCATGAAGATTTATGCTTTCATTTTTCTCTAAGAGTTTTAGCTGATCCATTTTGAGATGATCTTTATATGTGACATGAAGTAGGGTTCCAGTTTCATTCCGTGGATATCCAGCTGTCCCAGCCCTGTTGTTGAAAAGGCTGTCCTTTCTCCATTGAATTGTTTGGTAACCTTGCCCCAGATTAATCAATTATAGATGTGAAGGTTTATTTCCGGACTCCTGTTCGTATTCCATTGATCTATCCTCAGGCTGGTGCCGCAATGTTTTGCTTCTGTACTAAGTTTCGGAATTGGGAAGCACTAATCTTTCAGCTTTGTTCTTTGTCAAGATCATTTTGGTGATTTATTCTGGACCTTTGAATATTGATATGGATTTTAGCTTGTAAATTTCTACAAATAATCCAGCTGAGCTCTTGTACTGAATATGTACATCGATATTCAATATAACAGTATAGTCTTCTGATACATGAACATGGATGTTTCTTCCTTGATTTAGCTATCTTTTAAGTTCTTTCACTCATGTAAAATGACTGGTAGAGAAGAAAGTCTGTACTTCATTTGTTAAATTTATCCTGAAGTGCTTCATTCTTTTTTATGTTATTACATACAGAATTTTGAAAAAATTCATTTTTTGAGTACTTATTGCTAGAATATGGTAGTATAACTGAGTTTTTGAAGAACAAACTTTATTTTAAAAATAGATCTCAGTAGCAGTGAAATACCAAAAGCTGGTCATTATAATAGAAAAACAAAAAGGAAGAAGAATTCGCTTTTTTTTTTTTCTGAAGATACAGAATTACCACTGTAATATTCTGCCAACTTGCACTTGTTTTTATTTGAATTATTCCTTTTATGGATTATCCAAGGATGTTTAAAAATAAGAGTGGCTTCTGCATGATATTTAGACATACATCTGGATTGTTTTTATCTTCAAGTAAATACATTCTCAAGGAATACAAAGGAAATTGGGTACTTGCTTACATAAGCATAATTAGGAAGACAAATTATGTTCAGGAAATATAGTCCAAAGTAATATAGTTTTGCATTACCATTTCTGTAGATTAAAAAAAAACACTTGTATTAAAAGTACTAGTATTTGAAAATAACAAATTAAACTACTCATATACAGAGAAAAGACATAACTACATTATTTTTAACCCCAAAAGAGAGGGAATTTTCAAGGCAATAAGAATGGTAATTTAAAAGTGGTTTTCTAGCTGCAAAGTGCTAAAGAAGCAAATATTCAAGAAAAACTTCAGGCTGATACTAAAATACCAAGCATGCAAGAGACAAAGAAGGTAAAAGCCCTCATCACTATAAAGTCTGTTTTCACTGTGTTTCACAAAGAAATGAAAGCAGTTGCAAGACCAGTTAAGGCCAAGTTAGTAGCACACAACTTATCCACCAGCCCATATTTGTTTTCAAACTAAGATAACCATGTAAGCTTCATATAATTTCCTCCATACTGCATGTGCTGTATAAACTTAATCATATCCATATTTTAGAAAAGAATGTCACCCATGCTTGTCACATCAGCTGTCCATAGTACGCAGCAAATAGAAATGATCCTTTCATAACAAAATTCTTTTTTAACATTGTAGTCTGCCTAAGTGATATAGAAAAAGAAAAGCGTATCAACTAACATTGAAATCTTAAAAGAAGTTATTAATACAAATACAAGCTTTTCTAATGCTCCACTGGTCTCTTAATACAGCAAAGCACAGGTATTGCTTGGGGTTTTATTTTGAAGATTCTGTTTCTAGACCAAATACCATACTTTAAAATATAAAGTGTTGAAACTTTCTGAGATTACGCTTCCAATCTGGTTCACTCAGTTGTGTAATTTTCTTTTTTTTTCTTTTTTGAGACAGGGTCTTGTTATGCAGTTCAGGCTGACCGGGACTTCACTTTGTAGCCCAGGCTGGTCTCGAACTCGCAATGATCCTCCTGCCTCAGCCTCCCAAGTTCTGGGATTACAGGCGTGTGCTAGCACGCCTGGCTAGTTGTGTAATTTCCACTTCTGGCACTGGTACTTAGGTTAGGTCCAGCTCTGAAAAGCACTGAAGATCTTTGTGTGAGCAGCAAAGACTCAGAACCCTGAGTGCTACACTGAGCTCCTTGACTGTAAACCCAGATGGCCTCCCGCTGTGCAGTGGGGTTTCAGTGACTGGTCCTGTGTGACCAATGCCACAGAAAACATGAGACAGGACTTGTGTGACTCTGATGTACTTGCTAAATGTGAATATAACCATTGCATAGATTATTTGTAAGGTCCAGTTGTTCATTTAAATGTTTAAACTAAGGCATTTTTACCTTAAGTAATGATAAGCAGTCTTCACACACTTATGTAATACATCATTGATCATTTAACTGGCCCATTTACACTATTTTAAGGACAGAATATGGTTTTAAACTAATAAACCAAAATTATAGAGCTGCATCAATCTTTCTTCTTTGCTTGGTTCTTGGATATCCTTAAATGATGGCTTCATGTTCATCGATGGTTCTGTACCAACTGCCCTAACCCTAACCCTAACCCTAACCCTAACCCTAACCCTAACCCTAACCCTAACCCTAACCCTAACCCATTCTGCATCCAATATAAGGAATAGATAAGACTCCCAGTGTCAGTACAATACCACCAACAAAGTTGCCAGGATCGAATTTTGATCTTCTATTTTCTTTAGAATGAATGGCTGTTAGCAATGTCACCAAATTATTGTGGGCTGTGGTCATCATGAGTGTTGATATCTGGGATATGTTCTGTGACAGACTCGTTGCTTTAGGTGTAGACTTTGAGGTGGTGGGAGTTGTACTGGTTGAGACTCCTGATGCTGCCATTTTTGAAGTTGCTGCGGATTTCATGGTGACAGCTGTCATGTTGATTGAGACCAAGAAAACCATAGTTGTTAATGGTTTTACTGTGCTGCTGCTAATGTTGAATTTGCTTGTATTATTGGAAGACACAGTCTCTGTTAGTTTACTACTGGAATTGTGCAGTCTCTGGAGATCCCTGGGGGATCCCAGGGGGGCAGCTCTGCCCCCCTGCCCTTGCAATTGCCATCACCTGCAGTACCCCCAGGAGCAGCAGACCCCCAGCACACCACATGGGAGGCCCATTGTTCATCAGGCCCATTGTTGGATGGCAGAAACACAGCTTTGTGGGCCCGGGAGTGCAGGGAGCTGCAGGGAGAGTGACCCTGCATGCATGCAACTCACCTTGCGTCCTCTTCCCCCTGCTCTGCTTGCCCTACAATTGACTTTTGTATATTGATCTTGTATCTTGCAACCTTGCTGAACTTGTTTGTTCTAGTAGCTTTTCAGTGGATCAACCAGGATGTTCTACGTGCAAGATCATGTCGTCTGCAATTAGAGATAGTTTTATTTCTTTCTAGATATTGAACCACTTACCAGCCCAATTATTTAAATATAGAATGACCCAAATTGCATGTTTTCTTTAATTTTTATAAGACAATATAACAGGAAATATAAAAACAATTTTATCAAATTTATTCAATGCAAGAATCAGCTGGTAACACCTGCCCAAATGATGCCCAGGAGATGTCAGTACATAAATGTGCTGCCTGAATGATGCCCGGGGTAAACTGTTTAGTGGTTAAGAATTTATTTTCTTGTCTAATTATCCTGGATAGAACCTTGAGTACAGTCAGAGCAGATGTCTTGTCTTGCCCCTGAACACGGAGAGGTGTGGACATGGTTGATAGAACATTTATAGATGCAATTGAGATGACAGCCAAGCAGGAACTCAACATACAGTCAGCGGAAATCAAGGATGACCAAGGGCAGTTGTACTGTAAAATATCAAGCTTTTTCATCTGTTTTCTGGAGGCTGACACAGGAGGATCTCTGAGTTTGAGGCCAGCTTGGGTTACAAGGTGAATTTGAGGCCAGCCTGAACTGCATAGTGAAACCCTGTCTTAAAAAAGGAAGGAAACCCATTTCATTGCATTTTTAAAATGTAAATACCTTTTTTTTAAAAAAAAACAACAACAGGTGAAATCATTTGCTGCTTATCTTCTGGTTCAAATAGAAAATAGTGGGATATTGAGCTATGGGAGGCTTTGACTGTCTTGAGTGTCAGCTAGGGGGTTAGTTTTCTATCCTACAATACAAACCATACTAAAAGGTCATACTAATTTAGAGTCATGTATTTACTACTTCTTGAATATCTTCAGTTACTTCTATTCCCATGCTGTTTTTAGTGGAACTGTTTCCTAAAGAAAACTTTCCTGTCAGACTTGTGGGTACTCTGTAACACCTTTGGTCATGGTGGTTCAGTTTTCCTATTTGTGAATATGCCATGAAAGATAAAAAATTTGAGTGTCTAGCATGTATGATATGGAATTATGAATTGGTAGGACTTTAGTGGTCTTTGAAAACATTGGTTCTAGCCAGGCAAGGTGGCACACACTTGTAATCCCAGCACTTGGGGGGCTGAGGCAGGAGGATCATTGCAAGTTGGCTACAGAGTGAGCTCAAGGCCAGCCTGAACTGCATAGTGAGATCCTGTCTCAAAAAAAAAGGTGTGGGGAGCTGGGGATTTAGCTCAGTGGCACAGTGCCTGCCTGGCAAGCTCAAGGTTGTGAGTTCGATTCCTGGTACCAGTTGATTCCTGGTACCTGGTACCTGGTAAAAAAAGAAAGAAAGAAAGAAAGAAAGAAAGAAAGAAAGAAAGAAAGAAAGAAAGAAAGAAAATATTGGTGCTCGATCATCCTCTAAAGGAAAACTTGCCTCTAAATTTGAGGCTGGACAGTGACTGGGATAAGTGTTTGAAAAAGACACACAAAGTGAAATGTCTGTAGTGAGCCTCAGTATAACCAATAAGATCTCAATTGTGGAAGAATGTTTTAGGGGGAAAGAAAGCAATTCTACACCATGGGATGTGGGACTTGAAGTGGCCCCAGGACAGGGAATCCATGCAGTTCAAAAAACCAAGTCAGTTACTCTGCGTGTGGCTCCAAATACAAACATCTTCCCCCCACTGGGAGACGCACCGCAAATGGAGACGCATTAATCAGACAATTGACAGAGGTGCTCTGAGAAGTGGCTCCTAGCTAGCCAGGCACTTACGGTTCATCCTTGAGGAGCCTATAGTAGTTGGGCGGTATATTTAGCCGTGTCTTTTCAGTCGAAAAGCTTACTGTCAAGGTAAGTTAGGGTTAATGGGTAATTGCTCTGCATGGCATAAGCTAAATTTAGTTAAACTGGTGACATTGACGTTGGTTAAAATGAAATATATTTGCCACAACTGTCATATCAGTTTAATAAACACTTATTTCCTTTTGCGAGGCATACGATGCTTTGATGAGATGATTACATGCTGCCCTGATGCATTACGATTAAGCACAGCGTGGGAAACAGCCTGGGGTCCTGAGACGTCGCTGCGGTAACAGTGGACGCTGATGACAGACAGCAGGACCAGCGTGTGGGCCTGGAGCCTAGCATGGCATTAGTGCTCTGCTGTCACTGTCCCGGAATTCTTAATAGTTTGGGCCGAAGGGCTGCATTTCCTTTGGTGCACACGAGACATGCCGCTGGTTCTGGTGGGCAGGAGTCCCTGGCTGTGCTGCCCAGGACGAGCACAGGCTTGGATGTCAGTGAGCTCTGCTTGTACATGAAGGCGACCCTTTGTTAGGAAACCTAACCGAGAAGAAAGCTTTAGTGTTACCCAAAGGCAGAAGGAAGGCTATGGGATGGAGGGCTTGGCCCCTTGGGTCCCTGGAGGTTTGAGCTAAGGCCCCCAAGCCCAGTCTTGATGAAATAGCTCAGAACGCTGGGGTTTCTTGTTTGTCCCCACCCTTATGTGATCCTGCAGCTAATGAAGACTGTGCCCTGTTTATGCCACCTCTGGCCCGGGAAGAGCTGGGAGTCATTCTCAACGATGGCTCCCTGGGCAGCTGCTCGGGCCATGCTATCCAGCTTGATTTCTTGAAGCCATCCAGGTTGGCAGAGGGTCAGCCAGGCTGGCACTGAGGAGTCTGGGGGGCCTGATTTCTGGGGACTCCCACTCTTGGGTTGTGGCTAGGGACTTGGCCAGGAACACCGGCTGCTTTCGGTTCTCTTGCCTAAGGAGGGCTGTGCAGGACACCGTTCCCCTCCCAAGTGCTCGCGGAGATCAGCAAGGATTCACTTGCCCAGATGGAGCTGGCCTCGGGGTCTGCAGTGCTGGGTACTTGAGAACATGGGGGCCACACAACGAACAGCTGTTGAGCAGGTTCACAGGGGCCGCACTATCTAATCAAGTGGGGCCACTGGCGGTTCTAGGGTCAGACCAGATTGCTGCCAGTTTTTATACGTAAAAATACACCAGAAACTCAGAACGTGACTGAGGATGTCCGGCTCTGTCTGATGGCCTTCCTCAGGCCTGTCTCCCATGGGACTGTGGGTATCTTGAGGACAGGACTTTGTCTTCCAGGCCTGTGTATCCCTGGCCAGGTGCATCATTGGGTTTGCTTACCAGAAGGATGGCAGCAATGCTAGACTGTAGAAGCTGGAGCTGCAGGGAAGGAGGCTAGAAATAGCGGCCTGCAGGAGAATTTGTGGGGTCCCTGGGGTTCTTGGGGCTGCTTTCTCGGGGGAGGGGAGGCTCGGGTCCTCTTGCCATCTCCTTGGGGTGGATATCATTGAGGGACTGTGGTAGCCAAGGGAATGGGGCAAGTGATGAGGATTCAACAGCGCAGCTGAGGGGAGGATAGGAAGAGGCGTGTAATTCGGGATCTGTCTGTCCTGGGCTCTCAGGCACTCAGCAGGTCCCCCCAGGTGCCATGAATGTCACCCAAGCAGACGGCGAGGAGAAACACGGACATGGAGTGCGAGATGGCACTCCGCCTTCAAGGCAGCCTGAGTGGCACCCTGGAGGAGAGGAGGGTGGGAAATCTTTTACGAACCATTGCATGTAGCTGCCCTAGATCAGCGTAACCCACTTCCTTCCTGGCTCCGTGGGTCCCAGCCCTGGTCACGGAGGTCTTTTGGGAGGTGCAGCACACGAATGTGAATAGCACCCCCAGCCGCGTGTGCTTGCATGTGTGTGCTTGTGGCCATGCCCACCCTGCCATCCCCCAAGGACAGCACACAGGCCGGGTGCTGACGGTTTATTGCCTGCCCTCTGGGGCTCCTGGGCATCAGGCAGGAGCTGGGGCCGGGCTCCTCACACTGGCCTGTAGGTGCCATTGTAGCTGAAAGGCGGAGGCCTCAAGCAGTCCGTGTCCTTGGGGATCCAGTGCTGGATGTAGTTGGGACCCTTGTCCCGGGGCCACACAATCACAGTGTCTCTGGACGCCAGGGATGGGTCCTCTGTGAAGAAGTTGAAGGGCCGGAGCAAGAAGCCCACGGAGTTTCCAGGCGTGGATGTGTTGGGGATGTCCTCTGAGTGGGGGATGTGCAAGAAGCCCACTGTCACCCAGGCCACCAAGTCCTGCAGGAGAGAGGGCGGGCTGAGTACTGACCACTGGAGGCAGCTTCCGGAAGCCTCCTGAGCGCTCCCAAACCCCTGTTTGGATCTGTCGTGATCTCTGAGTTTGGCCTCCACCTAGCGAGCCCTCGGACAGGGACAGGCCTGGGCCGAGGCTGCATAGGACTCTGCTGGTGATTAGGCCAGAGGCAGGGTGGGGAGTGGGCTGATACCTCGTTCTCAATGCCCTCATTGTTTCGAAGAAACTTCTGGAAGACCACAGGGGGGTCCCAGGGGTCGTTCTGGTTGTAGATGCTGCTGCTGCACAGCTCTGACTCCCGGTACTTGGTCACTGCCAAGGGGTACCTACGGGCGAGGGGAAGCCAGGTAGCTTTGGGTGCGGAAGTGGCTGCCCAGCCCCTCCCAGCGAGCATCCGCAGAGTCAGACATGAGGACGCTGCTGTTCCCCAGCATGGAGGGAAGACCTCCCACCGCCAGTGGAGGGCTGGGAGACGCTCACCTAGACTCACACACAGACACAGAGCCTTGCGATGGAAGCACAGACAGACACACAGGACACCGAGGAGGCAGCTGGATCTCACCCGTCCCCTGAGTCCCCTCACCTGGCCCAGGTGACAGCCTGCTCCTCTGGCAAGCCCACGGGCAGCACTTGCTCAGCCATGGAGTGGATCTGCAGGCGGTAGCTGCGCTCGTGGCCCCAGGGATTCTTCTCACGGCTGGTGAAGAGCAAGTACTTGGGCAGAGGCTGCCCGAAGCGGAAGGCTGCCTGGTGCTCCTGGGAGTACCGAGTCTGCTTGAGAGTTGGCTGGACCAGGTGATGTCTTGGGCTCCAGGGGTTGGTGATGTTTTCTAACTTCATCTGAAGTGTCTGGAAGCTGTTTTTGGTGCCTGGAGGTACACACAGTGTGATCCAAATATATAGGGAAAATCTGAATTAAAAAAGTTTGGACAATAAAAGACATATTGCCATGAGTGCCGCTCAGAACGCTTGCCCTCTCTTTGAACACACTTATGCTGACTTTCTTGCCACTTTCTGAAGCAGTTTTAGAAGCCCACTTTCCCGTGTGTCTTTCTGAGGCATGAGAAAAAATTTGGTGAATGCGGCTTCCCAGTGTCACCCTATGGGAAGACAGGCTCTTAGAACATCACATTGTGTCCTCTTCTGCCTTACTCACTAGACGTGGCACCATGTGCCTTCTGGCTCTTCCCCAAAGTTCAAACGACCATGGAAGGGAAATGGGTTGAGCTGATTCAGGACATCAAGTCATCCAGGAGAACACAACTAAAGACACTCACGAAAGAGGACTTCCAGAGCGGCTTCAGAAAGTGGCAAGAGCGATGGGGTGAGTGTGTTCAAAGTGAGGAGGGTTCGTGGCAGTGTGTCTTTTTCTGTAACAATTTTTTAAAAACATTAACACGGACCCTGTATTTCAACCATACCTCATACAGAGGAAAGGAGAATGAGATTCAAGTATTTGGAAGGGAAACCTCCCTCTTCTGCCCTGGGACCTCCATCCAACAGCAGAAGCCACCAGGAAGAAGAGGGTGTTGGGCACACATCCTGGGCTAGCTTTGTGGGTGGAGAGAGGGGATTATAAAAATCAGAGGAACTGGAAGATCACTCATGGGTTGGTCACGGCAAAGGCAGCAATCCCAGCGTGACACTAGCCGGTCTCTCATGAGCTGTGCTAAACCACTGCTGTAGTTGCAGCCCCAGAACAGGGCAGCTCAGGGCATGAGAGCCAGCAGCTGGCTCACTCTGAGTCAGCAGGTGGAAGCCGCCCGTCTGCTCACAGTGGCCTTGTTTTGTTACGGGATGTGATGTCAGGCATGACACCCATGCCATGCTTCTACGATGACATCGTTCATCAAGAGAAACACCGAGCGTCCTCAGGTGTCACTGTACTCAGCTCAAGGTGCTTAGGCAGGGATCTCCTCACCTAGCTCATGCACATCTTTCTATTCAGCTTAGCTGCAGGGTGAGGACAGATCCACACTGTGGCACTGGGGTGCAGTGTGGGGGCTATTCAGGGGGACCCAAATCTCTAGTTTTATATGAAACTACTGATTTTATGTCAGGGAGTTTCAGTGCCTTATCATTTTTCTAGGGACTGAGCTTCCTCCCTTGCCCCAGGTCAGGTGAGAAGCAGCTGGAGTCACTGAAGTGTAAGTTACCGGTTGGGTGCAGATGTGTGACCTGGAGGCCTGGTTCTGAGTCCTACCTGCCACATCCATGTCAACTCGGTAATGCACCAGGTGGGTGTGCATGTTCCCGAGCAGATGGGTCTGCAGGCGGGTGCCGTAGCGCTGCCCCTCGGGGGTATAGAAGGTGGCGTGGACGTAGCCTGTGGCATGCATCTTGGCTTCCATCACCCCGTTTGGATGGAAGATGAAGTCCCAAATGTAATCGTAATTGTAGACAGTCGAGGTTGTCCGTAGCACTAGCACGTGACCCTTCAGCCCTGCATAGAAGTTGAAGCCACCGCTAAAGTTGGGGTCAAAGTGCCGCCGAAGGGGCACACCAGTGGGCATCTCGAAGAGGCAGAGGGCTCGGAGGTAGAGGACAGGGTCATCAGCGTCGTAGTAGTGGAAGGTGTCTAGGAAGGTGGCCGTCTCTGGGCAGTCAATGCCAGGAGCTAACTCATGAGAGACACTGCCCAAGCCCCAGCCCACATCGAGGTACTTGGTCTGCATGCCCGCAGGCGTGTGTCCTCCGTACAGTGCCACAGCTTCTTGCACGCTGACCTCATAAGCGATGCGCTCACCCTGAAAGTGCACGTTCAGGACCTGCAGCCCAGAGGAGGAGCGCAGACGGAAGGCGAAGCTCCAGCCCCCGTAGAGCACGGAGTTTCCCTCCAGCCTGTAGCGAGGGCCATGGGGCTGGACAAGGCGGGGGCCAGCTATGTGGCTGGGCGTGGAGAAGTCCCCACGGGGCTTGTAGGAGGAAAACAAGGGCGGATCCTCTGGGCTCTCTGTTCCCTGGCCCTTGGGCAGTGGTCCCTCGAGGGTCACAGCGTCCACCTCTCCATCTGCATACTTCCGAGCCAGCTCTTCCGGGCTCCGGTAGAACTTCCCATTGTACCAGACCTGCTCCACTGTCCAGCACTGGACATCCATGCTTCCGTGGTCCACCAGGAGCTCCAGCCCAGTGGGGTGCAAGAAATGGCCTTCTACACGGCGCTGTACAATAATCCAGCTGCGGCGCTGGCCAGAGGCCAACCCCCTAGGGCTCACGTCGGTGAAGGTCAGGCACCGGTTGCCACAGTCTTGAAATGAGAAGCCCGTGGTGTCCAGGAAAAACTGATGCAGGGGCTTGGTGGTCTCTTTCAGGGTGTTGAAGAGGAAGGTGTATTCCACTGAGGTCATGGGCCTGGAAGCCCAGGAGAGCTGGTGCTTCAGCGTTCGCATGTAGGAGGGCTGTGGCAGGGGCCCCACAGCAAACTCGGTGATGTTGGGGTTCTCCTGGGCCCCAAAGAAGATGATGGCCCGGGCTTCCCGCACAGGAGGCCTCCTTCCTGTGTCCAGATATCTCAGCACATGCTTCTTCTTGGGCAGCAACATCTCAATGAGAAACACTGAGTTCTTGGCCATGGTGGCTGTCTTTGAGGGCTGCAGTCGCAGCTCCCGGTGGGACTGGAGGAAGCTGTGCACTGCCTTTACCTCCTGGGCACTCAGGTCCGCAAAGAGCTGGGCCCTGCTGGGCAGTGTCTGTGGCGGGTGCTCTGTGGTCACCATTTGCAAAGCCAAGATGGCAGCCAGGACACAGCCCAGGGCCAGGCTCTCTCGCCCCATCGCTCTGGAATGGAGCAGAGCAGAGGGCTTAGGTGTTTTATGGAGGGAAATGGGTTTGCTTCAGGATAGCACTGTGGAGTACCATGCTCTTTAGCCTCCCAAGTTTCCTTTACTCACCCCAGCCCAAGCAGGAGGAGGTAGCTGGGGTAACTAGGCTCCCACACATCATCCCCAGGGCCACCCAGGCCCAATCTGTGTGTCCACTGATTTTCATTCTGTTTTCCCTTTCATCTGCAATCCTTTAGAGCTCCGTGGACTTTCTTACCTAGATCTGTGGGCTCTCTTGTCCTACCCTTTGTTCACGCTATCTTAACCTGAAGCATGCTTCTCATCCTGGGGTACTACGAGTCACAGCAGGCCTTGGGCCCTGCACTCCCAAGGCCACAGAGTGTTCACTGTCCTGGAGATGCACAGAGCTGTACCCACAGCAAAACCACCCTTCAATGTGACAAAATGCTTTCTAGGAGCCCAATTTTGAAATTTAGAGTAGAAGTTGAAGGGTAGGCTTTGGAGACGGGCTGGCAGAGTTTGAGTCCTGGTAAGTCACATCTCTATGACCAACCGTGTGACCTGGGGCATGTTGCTTAAACTCTCTGGGCCTCCATTTCTGAATTGTGAAGTGAAAATAGTAAGGGCAGCACCTGTCCCTCGATCTCATCCATTTCTGGAGCTGCTGAGAGAACACAACTGAAGAGTAATTGTAAAAGATTTGGGTCTTATAGGAGACTCACATGCACATATATAAGATGTGCCAGCTCTGTCTGTCTGTCTGTCTTTGTCTCTCTCTCTGCCCTCCTCCCCATGTGGATTGAACCTAGAGCCTTTGCTGTATTCCCAGTCCTTTTGAATTTTACATTTTGAGACAGGGTCTTGCTTAGCCACTACATTGTCCTGATTGGGCCCAAACCTTACTCTCAGAGTGCTGGGATTCCGGGTGTGCACTATCACCTTGTGTTGCTCCTCCCTCTCTCTCTCTCTCTCTCTCTCTCTCTCTCTCTCTCTTTTCAGTTTTTAGAGACAGGGTCTTGCTGTGTAGTCCAGGTTGATCTTGAACTCACTATGTAGCCCAGACTGGCCTCAAACTTGAGGTGATCTTCTTACCACAGCCTTCCAAGTGCTGGGATTATAGGCATGTGCCACCACACTTGGCTGTACTCTTGTCTTTAAAGTGAACCCTGGTTTTGGACCCTAGCAGATTACAAGTTTTAAGCACTGCAGAGTGAGTCCACATGAGGAGGTTCCAGTGCCCTGCCTGGTCTTCTCCCCGCACCCCCAGCATGTACTTGAGTGGTACATGGACCACTTTCTTAGGGAAAAAAGTCTCTTGGCCATGCAAGGCTATAATGGCACATATGGCAACACCTGGGGTCACCCCAGGTCAAGATGCAGGGAGACACTTTCCCTTTTCCTTTTGGGAGGAGGGCATGGTCAAGCTACCAGTAAAATCTTCTGTGAGTAGCTGAGGGCAGAGCTGCACAATGCTGGGAGGTCTGGGTGACTGCCATGCTGTCCTCCCTTGTGCCTGGGGTGAGACCACTCCCCAAAGCCTGCAGTGTCCAGAGTCCTGTTCTTGCACAGTGCACTGGATGCTGCAGCTGCTGGCCACCACTCTCTTTCAGCCCTGGTTTCTCAGGCCCTCCAATAGTCCTCCTCAAATGCTGCTGGGACCCTGCTCCTCACCATGACACATTTCTTAACAGAGGAGCTTCCCTCACTGCTGTTACTGACTTCCTAGGGTTCCCGTTGACCCTGAAATCCCTCCCGGGTTCTCTAACTATGCTTCTTACTTCTCACAGGCAGACCCCAGGATCAGGACCCAACTTCAGCTTGAGCTATGGATAGGTAGAAGGACTCATAAAGGACCTTACTTTCATAGGTAATTGTCTTTCGTTCCCCAAATCAGAACCTCTGGGAAAATCCTGGAGAAGACAGAGGCACAGAGTGGGTCTCAGAGGCCTGTCTTGCTCAGCTTTCTGCAGGGGGCCTGGGAAGCAGGTAGCTTTAGACTGTAGGACTTGAGGTGCATTTCCCCTAAGAACTCAGTTCTGGTTGCACAGTTGGAATCAGGGGTAAGCAAATGTAGTGGTGCCTCATCCAGTACTTGATGGGGGAAGTGGGCGGAGGAGAACCTGAGTGTTGTGGATGCTTAAGTTTTACTTTTTGGGAGATGTGTTTTATGCATCCCAGACAGATTCAAAATGTTGGGAATACATCTCTTACAGGCCTGATCATCCTCGTGCATGATTGCCTCCAGAGAAGCTACACTTCATGGTGTCCCTTCTATGCCAAGTTCATATTCTGTGCTTCCTGTCAAAGTTGGCTAAAACTCTACCCTGCCAAGGACTTTTCTGGCTTGGGTCTTAGCTAACATAGCTCAATTCCTCACTCAGTGTCCCCTTAGCACTTTGGTATTTAATTTGTACGCTAATGAGCATTTCTGGAGCTGGAGACAGGTGCAAGGTGTTTGCTGGGCCTGGTGAGCTGATGGATTACTGGGAGCCACAGCTTTCCTGTTTTTAGACTTCTTGACCTTGGTGATGAGAGTCAAGGATGGCTTGAGAAGTCTTTCTCTCTACTTTCCCAGTCCCCACACCCAGGCTCTTACATGGTTTTAGCTTTGGTCTATGGATATGGACTTTCCTCTGGAAACCATATCTTGTCTCTCTGGAACTGGTGGGCATGGCCAGGACACATATAATCTTGTGCTTTCTGGGCCCAGCCTCACGGGAGTAGGTGAGCAGGGACTGCTGATGAACCTGGAGCCAACAAGATATCTGAACTGAGCTCTGGCTCTATTATTAGATTTTGTCCAGGTCTCTGTATTAGTTATCTTCCTGTTCCTGTGACCAACAGCCTGTTACCAACTTAAAGGAGGAGAGGTTTATTTTGGCTCATGGTTGCAAAGGTTTAAGTCCATGGTTGGCTCACTCTAAGGTAGAAACATCATGCTGGAAAGGTACAGTGGAGGAAAGCGGCTCAACTTAGGACATCTGAGAGGCAAGGGAAAATTTGGAGAGGAAGGGGACTGGGACCAGCTATATAGTCCCCAAGGTGATGCCTTCATGACCCACCCAGACACACCCCAAAGTGTGTTTACTAACCTGATAGACATGCCTCACACCAATCAAGTTAAAGTTTCAACATCTTTAACATTTTTCAAAAGTCCATATCCAAAGTCTCCTCTGAGGCTCAAGGCAAACTTAGCTACGAACTCTTATAATGCAAAAATCAAGTTACAAACTCCCAAGATACAACAGCACAGGTAAACATTCCCATTTCAGAAGGGATGAGTAGGGAAAATAGAAAAGAATTAGACCAAATCAAGAACAAAAACCAGTACGGAAAACGTTAAGTCCTGCAACTTCATGTCTGCATCAGGACATAAGGTGGTGAGATGTGAGTTCCAGAGGGTTTGGGTGGCCTTACCCCTACAACCTTACCACTTGCAGTCCACAGGGCTTCTCCCCTGGGCTGGCTGTGCTCACTACCCTGCAGCTTTCCTCAGTGAAAGTTCCACATTCCTGGCATCTCTAACTTCCTGGGGTCTCTACAATGTCTTCAGCTCTACCCACACAGTTCACACAATCGCCCTTTGAGGGGCTCCCTGCAGAAACTCTGGCTCTGAACTCTCAGACCTTCCTCTGAAAT
>NW_004955491.1:5266783-5318348 GCF_000276665.1 Chinchilla lanigera | reverse complement strand
TGGAAGCTCCCATGACCTCATGACTTGTTCATGCTGCATGCTTGCAAAACCAGCTTCAAGTGCATGATGCTAAGCTTACTGTATTACCTGCACAAGAAAGAGCCAGGCCCCCTTGGCCCACAGCTGCAGTGGCCTCTGAGTGCATGGATGGCTAAATTTGGAGAAATGCTTCCCTAGGCAGCCCCGAATGAGCAAGGTGCCCTGGGGCTCTCTTCTCAAAGCAAAGTCTTTTAAACAACTTTACACTTTTATACCCTTGAGCCTGTGCTGATGAATGATGTCTAACCAATTACTGAGATGCCCTTGAGGCATCTTTCCTATTGTCCTGTTGCAAAGTGCTTGGTTTCTTTTTAATTGCATCAGTCTCTTCTGCAACCACTTTCTCCTTAGCTCCAAATTTACACATCCTTCTTTCCTGGCCAAACTGCACATTTTTCAAAATTTTCAGTTCTGCTTTTTTTCTTTCTCCCTAACTAACAACAGCCAGCAGAACCTATGCCATAGCCTGAATGTTGTATTGTCTTGAAATTTCCTCTGCCAGATTAGTCTGCCATCCTTTACCTCAGGCTTGCACAAAGTTTTATGACATGGAAAAATGTAGACTGTTACACAAATGGCCTGTAGTCCATTTCTCCACAGAGTCCTTGTTCTCTTCTGAGATTTCATGAGAACACTTTGTCGTTCCCATTCCTGTATTCTGACCTTCTGAGCCCCCACTGGAATTGCCCATCCAACTCAGCTTACAGCATTCTAGGGATTCTCCAGCCTTTATCTCTAAGTCTTGCTAACCTCTCAGGCAAACCAGTTGCAAAGGCTAATGATTCATATGGCTAGGTACAGTGACAACAATGACTTCACTTCTCTGGTACCAGTTTTTTGTACTGGTCACCTTTCCATTGCCGGGACAGATTCCTGACCTAACAACTTAAATATTGGCTCACTTTAAAGTGGTTTTGGATTCACAAAAAGTTAAGCAGAAAGCACAGTTCCCATATATCCCCTGTTCTTTCTTTCTACCACAGCCTCTCCTGCTATCAGCATCCACCAGAGTGGGACATGCGTTATATCCATGAACTACCAGTGACATATTGTTATCACTGAGTCCATAGTTTACATTGGTTCATAATCTACATTGGTGCTCTGTGCATTCAGTGGATTTTGAGAAATATATCACAATATGTGTTCGTTATTTCAGGATCACAGAGAGCAGTCTCACTGCCCTAAAAATCTGTACTTTGTTTTTTCATCTCTCCTTCCCTGACCCCTACCAACCACTGATCTTTCACTGTCTCCACATTTTGCCTTTTCCAGGATATAGGGCTGGGATCCTCGCATTATGCAGCATTTTCAGGTGGCTGCTCTTCTTTAGTAGTATGCTTTGAGGGTAGCACCATGTCATTTCATGGCTGGAGCTCATTCTACAACTTCTTATCCCCAAATTTCTTTCTGCTTTGCCTCAAAGGAGGGAGATGCAGAAGTTATATTTTCCTTCCCTAGTAGAAGCCTCTGTTCCTACATCCACATGGGCAGCAGGAAGGTGGACGATGGTCATGGAGCCTCTGCCACCTGGTCCTCTGTGCTGCAAGCAGTAAGCATTTGCATTCCTCCTCATCCACCTCCTCTCTGCACCCTCCTGTATCTCTCCACAGCAGTCTGGAGCCTTCTGCCTCTGGCTTTGGGCTTTTGCACTTGTGGTCCTCCTTGCTGTCTTCGCTTCTCTTGCCTTTTCTGTTCCACACCTTGTCCCTTTGCTCTTCTCCTCCCATTCAGCCCCTTCTTGTGTCCCCCCCACAACATACCTGTGCGCTCTGCTCTGGCTTACCTCCTGCTGGCTCTCAGCTGCACACTGATCCCTGACTCCCTGAAGTTATTGGACCTCACCCGGCAGGGCGGGGCAGGCTGAGGCATGGGCGGGTCAAGGTGCGGACTGTAGCTCAGGAGATTCCTCAGCAGTGGGAGGATGGGGGTGCAGGCGCCTGCAGCGCGTGTGTCCTGTCTGATTCCCTATGATTTCTGTTGTCACAGTGCTGTCTTCCATGAGAACTGACCTTGGCTTTCCTTTTTACACACTGTGTAAGGCTATGGTCTACTCATGTGGATGTTGTGTTTCAGAGGAAGATATGTGGACAAGGGGGGATTTACTAGCCGGTATTATTACCTGAGGCAGACTTGTGGATCAAGGCAGGGGCTGATAGGGACTGAGGGCCACAGCAAAACAGAGACTTTGACCCATGCAAAACGGGGAGACAGAGATGGGGCACTGGGGCGCGACAGGCCACTGAGCTGGGCCTCTGGAAGAAATCTTGTTCACCGTCTCTGGGGACTGTGGCAGGAATGAGAGCAGGGAGGATGTGGCTGGGAGAACTCTGCTCAGAGTGGCTTAGGCTGTGGCAAGGAGTGCAGATAGAAGGGGAAGGGATGCTGGGAGCAGGAGGTGCCTCTGCAGGGAGGGGACAGACTAGAACTGCTTATGAGGAACAAATGAGCGGGAGCTGGGAGCTCCTGGTTAGAACAGCCAGAATAGAGTTATAAAAAGTTCATGGCTTGGAAGAACCAAGAGGTTATTGTTACCTCGGTTCCCAAGCTGCCATTGCTAAAATATGCCTTCCTATTTTGTGGTTACATAGGTTTTTTTTTCTCACCATTATCTGTTCTGCTCTTCGCTTTCCTGGCCATTTCAGTGTTTAACGGAGTGAAACGATTAGTTAACTCGATAGAAAGCCTGCAATTCCAGAAGGCCTTGGGTGTCACTAGGAGGGGGATTAACTTGCAATGTTAAAGTGATGATTACCACAATGAAAAGAAAATCTTACCTCTTTCATCCTTAATGTCACTGAGGTTTGAGACTTAGATATTTTCAATTACAGCCTCACCCACTCTACAGAGAGCTGATAGGGTTCCAGGAATGACTGACTTTGAGAAGGTGGCTCTATTTCTGTTCTTCAAAAGACAGTTTTACTGGCCTGATGGCAAGCTAAGAGAAGACACTGGCAAAGATTAAAAGTGAAGGGGCCATATGCAGAACAATGAGGTTCGGCCCCTACTTCACACCTCACATAATCTTGGACTTCATATTGATCAAAGACCTAAATGTAAGAGCTGGAAGCATCGAATTCTTAGAAGAAAACAGAAAAGCAAATCTTGATCTTGGGTTTGGCAAGGACATCTTAGATGTGATGCCCCCCCACACAAAAAGCTAAAGAAAAGAAAACATAAATTGGGCATCATAAGTACGGAAACCTGGCCATGCGTGGTGGCACATGCCTGTCATTCCAGCACTCAGGAGGCTGAGGCAGGAGGATTGTTGTGAGTTCAAGACCAGCCTGGGCTACAAAGTGAGCTCAAGGCCAGCCTGCACTGCACAGTGAGACCCTGTCTCAGAAAGACAAAAAAGAAAAAAAAAAGTATGGAAACCTGCTTTGCTTGGAAGGAAATGAATAAGAAAGTGAAAAGACAACACTCAGGATGGAAGAAAACATTTGCAAACGGTATAGCTTCTAAGGAAATTGTATCTAGACTATGTGAAGAACTTACAACTCAACAACACAAGAGAGCTCAATTAAAAAAATGGGCTGAGGATGGGACCCAGTGGCAGAGCAGTTGCACAGGCCCCTGGCTTCAGTCTCCAGCAACACACACACACACACACACACACACACACACACACACACAGGGCAAAGGACTTGAACAGACATTCCCTGGAGGAAAACTTAGAAATGGCCAACAAACACATGAAAAGCAGTTCAGCATCATTTGTCATTAGGGAAATGAAAATCAAGCCAACAGCAAAAACATTCAAAACCTTCTCTACTGTTTTGAAATAGTCAATGAAGTACCATCGCTATAGTTTTTTGACTCTGCCACAGAACATCAGGACTTACTCTCTTACCCAGCAGCATCCTGTACCTGTGAAGCATCTCTTCTCCATCCTCCAGTGCTCCTGCTCTTCTCAGAGTCTGGTCACCACTATTCTATTCTCTACCCCTGTAAGATCAATGTTTTAGCTGTCCCGCATCAGTGAGCACATGTACGGGCTTTCTCTCTGCACCTGATCTATTTCACTTACTATAATGTCCTTCAGTTACACCCATGTTGCTGGGAGTGACAGAGTTTCTCAAGCCAAAGATACCATAGTGTCTGAAATGACGGATGTGTCTAGTTCCCTCATCATTGCACATTGTACGCATGCATTGAAGTCTCACACTGTACTCCTGAAGCAGGTCTAATTACTATGTGTCAAAATAAAAACATGTACTTATGAAGAAATAATGAGTTGTCACTTTGCATCCACTAGGATGACTAGAGTGAGAAATTAATATAACAGTAAGTGTTGCTAGGATGTGGGGAAATTCAGCCGTCCCACACAGCTGGTGATGATGTAAAATGGGGCAGCCACTTCGGGGGAACTGGGAGCTTCTCAAATGACTAAACTCAGACTTTCCATCTGACCTAGCAATTCCACACCTAAGTAAATACCCCAGGCAAACAAAAACATATGTTCACACAGAAGCTTTTATGTGAACCTTTATAGCAGTGTTATTAACAATTGCCAAAAGGTGAAAAATATCAAATGTTTATCAGCTGTTAAATGGATAAAGAAAGTGTGGTAGATGTATATGATGAAATATTTTCAGCTAGAAATGAGCTACTGATATATGCTACCACATGGATGAACTTCAAAACCAATGTGTTAGATGAAGAAAGCTTGTTACAAAAGATCACACTGCATATGATTCCATTTATAGGAAATGTCCAGAGAAGGTAAATCTATACAGCAGATGGGAAATGCGTTAGTGATTGCTGAGGTCTGAGGTGGAATTGGAGGGATAGGGTGAGAACTGATGGGCTGGGGTTCCTTTCTGAGGTGACAATAGTGTCCTAAAATTGATTAGCAATAGTTGCACACATATCTGGATACACTAACGTCCAGTGACAGGTACCCTTGCAAACACAAGTGCACTGTGTAAGTAAGGTATGTAAATGATGTCTCCATAAAGCTGTTTGCAAAAAAGTGAAGGGACCAATATCTAGAATGTACAAGGAAGTCTTACAAATCTACCCAAAAAAGGTAACAATCTTCATACAAATGTGGGTAAAGGCAACTTATAAGAGAGGAAACCCAAATAGCTAATGGGTCCAAGGAAAGGTGCTCAAGTGTCGTGGTTATGGGGAAAATGCAAAGGGTTCAACAAATGAGACATAATTTCATATCGCCATTGCCAGCGGAAATGAGAAAGCCGGATGATGCCCCGTGTTGGTAGAGAAGCAAGGGAATAGAAAATTGGCGTGACTTGTGCCGAGGGGATGTGGACGGCACAGCCACGGTGCAGTGCGATTCTCAGGGTGTGGACAAATGGTATGGCTGCACATCCTACAGCTCAGCACATCTGCTTCTTGGTGGATATGCCGAAAAGATTCTCACACAAGCCAGGGTGATGTACATGAGTTGTAGCGATGGAGAGCTAGATGTCATCAGGGACCTGAAACTAGGATAGGGGCCGGGGCACCACGCAGCTCTGATGCACGGACACCACTCTCTGGACGGGAGGTGGGCGGCAGCAGCGCCAGAGAGAGACAAGTGGCGTGTTCCTGGCATGGACTTCCACAGAGCTACTCACACGAGTTGACCTTAAAATCATGGGAAAAAGAGGATGAATGCTACAACATGATACTGTCTCTCAGATTAAAACACAAGCACACAGTCACCTGTACATCTGTAAGGACTGATACACATAAAAGAACAACATTAAGTGCATTAGAATGGTGTGCTGGCTGGGGATGGGAGTGGGAATACATACATACATACATACACACATACATATGTATACACATATGCACATACACATACATACATACATGCAAGAGACAAGAGGGGCCTTATATAGATAGATCTCTGGAGCACTGAGGTACCCTGGAATTGAGGCAGTGCTTAGCAGCCGATACCCATGATTGAACAAAAGACTGGCCTGGGAAGACAGACTGGGTGACCACAGGTCATCACACCACAGTTGAGACGGTGCTGGAGCAGGACCCACTGACGTCGGGCACCCAGAGGCTAGGGCTGGTGAGAGAAGAGAGCTGTTGTGCTACAAGGAGAGTCTATTTCCATATTTGAAAGAGTACAGAGGAAGTGTTCTATTACAAGGTAGCGTAGGCTAAATGTGGCAGGAGCGATACATGAGAGCCGGTCTGCAGGGTGGGGAAGGAGATGCCCTCACGACTACAAACCCCCAAGTCCTGTGATTGATTCCCTCTGCTTTACCCTCTGTGGGCTGCAGGAACAAGGGCCACAGACGGGACTTTGGGCCACAGAAAAGGATTCTCTCACAGTACTGGAGTCTGCAAGTTTGAAATCAAGGCATCGGCAGGACTGTGCTCCCATGGAAGCTCGCAGGGAGGGTCCTCTCCTCACCTCTTCCAGCTGCTGAGGCTACCAGTCCTTGGTGGTCCCAGCTTCCTTGGTTCCTTGGCATGAGGGTGCCTCGCTCTAACCTCTGCCTCTATCCTCACCTGGTGTCTTCCCCTGCCACTCGGTGTCTCTTCTATTCTTATAAGGAACCCAGTCATTGGATTAAGTCACTCCCACCCTACTCTATTTAACTATTCATCAGCAACAAGCATATTTGCAAATAAGGTCACATTCTGAGGGCCACGGATTTGGGGGAGACACTATGAAATCCTGCAGACCCTCTGTGTGTACCTCAATGCATAGAGCCCGACACCAGGCAGGGAGCAAATCCCAAGGCCCCTGCCTGGGTAGGGGGTGCTGCAGCCCTGAGCATCCTCAGAGAAGAACTAATGCAGTTCTTGGGGGACATCTGGATATGTCTCTCTGGACAGGAGGTGGGTGGCAGCAGCACCACAGAGTGAGACAAATAGTGTATTCCTCAGCCATGGAGTGAGGCGTTCCTTGGGGGGATCAATGCACTTTGTTTCACTGGGAAAAGCTGTTTTTGACTCAGGTTTGTGGACATGGTGTGCATATAAGAACTCAGAATTTGCTCTCTTTTTCTTGGCTTACTGTGCTGTGCTCCTGGATGCTGGCCCCTTCCTAGCAGAAGTGACCTTGATTTATGGAGTCCAGCTCCTCCCTTCCTGGGGTTAATGATTGGTAACAGTTACAGATAACAGTTGGGCAAAGACATACATGGCTGTCTGCCTTCCTTAAAGGAGCAGAACTGACGCGCTTGGGTTGAGATGTGGAGGAAGGCAGAAGTCATGGCTCAGGCGGTGAGATAGATTTGGAGTCTTGGGATAAGATGGTTAGACATCTCCATTCACAGATGTCCCATGGCTAGATTATAATATTTTGCTTCCAGAAAGTCACCACCCATCAAGAGATCAATTGTGGTAATTTAGAGAGAAGGATTGTTTCTATAGAAGCACAGGAGGAAAACAGTCACTGCTGCCTGGACCAAGCCTGGAGGTGGCCCAGGCTTGGACTGGATATTTATGTTAACAAAATTGACATCATAATCTTTGTTCCTGATTAGGGAAGACTGGTTTGCAAAGAAAAAAATTGTACTATATCCTCCAAACAGGGAACCTGGCAAGATCCAGAAGGCTGGGACAATCCCACCCACATGCAGAAGAATATTTTCAAGTACTTGTCTCGATTCCACCATTGGGGTAGGGTTGTTCCTGACAGACCTCAGCTCACCCAAAAAATATTTATGGAACACACACTCTGTGACATGTTGGTGGACAAACAAAGTAAAACAATGCATGGGACTCACATTTTGGTGCGGAGAGACAAGCAGTAAATAGTATCAGCCACACAGGCCTGTGAGTTAAGAGAGCAGGTCTAGTCCCCAGACTGGCACCTGGTAACTTGACCTTCAGATGTCCCCCTGCCTTCCCAGCCTGCTTAAACCATTTGCACAAACAGCGTGGTCTACAGATGCCTGCTCTCCTTCGAGAGTCTGGAATCCTAGAAATTGGTCTTGGCAGCCTACAAGCATTGGTTCCTATGTGATCAGCCCCGACTTATATTTAAACCTGTGCTTCACTGGGGGTGTGGGGCTCGAGTGACAGAGAGCAGATCAAGGCCCCCCCAGCCCCTTCCTGGGTGTCCCTATCCTTAGCTGATCTCCCCAGGGTCCATGCTGTGTCATGGCCGTAGGTAGGACCATCTGCTTGGCTAAGCAAGTCTCTAACCATGTGGGTGGTCTTGGGCTCTTGACAGCTGAGGTGTGCTAAGGTGGTATCTTAGTTACTTTTCTTTTTGTTGAATCAAAATATCTGACACAGCTAAGGGAGTAAAGGTTTATTTTGGCTTACAGCTTGGAGAAGTTTCAGTCCATAATCAGCTAGTTCCAAGGCAAGGTGGCATGGCAGAGGGGCATGGCAAAGGAGAAACAGTTCATGGCAGGCAGAGGGTAGCAAAGCAAAAGGCAGTAAACAATGAAGTATCAAAGCAGCAAATGACAACAGCAGCACTCTTTCTTTTTTTTTTTTTTTCCGGTACCAGGAATCGAACTCATGACCTCCCGCTTGCCAGGCAGGCGCTGTGCCCTTGAGCTAAATCCCCAGCCCCGAGCATCAGCACTCTTTCTGTCCCAGCCACATACCCTTAGGGTGGGTAGCACTCACACGCAGGGTGGGTCTTCCCATTATCCACACCCAGGACTATGCCAAACCAATCACTGGACTAATTCAGTAACCATACACCCTTGATTCTAGTATCACACACTTAATCCCAACACAATGCACTCTAGATCCAGCCACCTCTGAAAAGCCCCACATATGAGCCCATGAGGCTTCAGGGGGATATCTAGACACAAGTCATAACAGGTGGTGCCAGTGTTATAAGTGTGATGGTAGCACAAGCCATCAGAAAATGTTGGTGTAGAATGCCTGAGAGGGCAAGTGCTCAGGAAAAAAAAAAATGTGAGTTGCCTCTGGGTGAAATGTCAGCTGTTTAATCTGGCCTTAAAATTGTCCATCCCCAATCTTCCTTGTTCTTTTGGCATTATCCATGCAGACTGCCGGACTTCCTGAGCCTCTGGCCTGGCAGTCTCATTCCTGTTCTCCCTCCTCACTAATTTAGTGAGCTCTTTCCTTCAGACTCAGCTACCTCCTTTCACATTTTTACATCCTCATCATAGCTGTCTGTCCTTCCTGGTTCCAGGGAACTTGTCTATCCTCCCTGTGACCATTAGTTATCACATCTCAACTTCATTGAATTAAGAAGTGTTTAACAGCCAAACGTGGTGGCACACACCTGTAAGCCCAGCACTTGGGAGATTGAAGCAGGAGGATTACTTTGAATTAGAGGCCAGCCTGGGCTACATAGTGAGTTCAAGTTCAGCCTGAACTGCCTGAGACCTTGTCTCAAAAAAATGCTTAGTAGAGCACACTCTTGGGTGTGACTGAGTGGGCCATGGTGGTGTGGACTTGAGTACAATATATAGTCTTTCACCCATTCCTCTCTGGCACTGTTCTCCTGTTCTTTTACCCAGCCGCCATGAACTGAGCAGTTTAGCACCATGCAGTGTACCATGATGTTCCTGCTTTGGAGCCATCTGACAGAAGACTGAATCCCCGTAATCCACAGGCTGAATTAAACTCTTTCTCCTTTAAGTTGTGAGTATGTGATACCATGTCTAGCAATGGGAAAGCTGACCAATACTGGGTACCAGAGAAAGGGGCTGTTGCTGACTGTATCTGCCCATATGGTTTAGAAGCTTTGGAACTGGTTTTTTTTTTTTTGGTTTTTCTCTGGTACTGGGAACTGAACTCATGACCTTGCGCTTGCCAGGCAGGCGCTTTTGCTGCTGAGCTAAATCCCCAGCCCAGAACTGGTTTATGGAAGGAGTTTGGAAAGGTTTGGAGAAGCAGGCTAGAATGCTGTAAACAGAGCTTGATGGTGATTCTAGTGAGAGCTCAGAAGGCCAGGATGCTGATAGGAATGTGGACAGAAAAGCCAGGCTCATGAGGTTTAATTTGTGAAGAAGGACCACATTTGGCTGTTGGATTAGTGCCATGTGTGTTACATTTTGTCAGAAAATTTATCTACATTTTGCCCATGTCCTGAGACTTTGCAAGAGATTGAGATCAAGGTCTGTAGACTAATTAATGTAGTGGAAGGAACTTCAAGACAGCCCAACTACATCTGGCTACTTCTAGTCAGATTGGTACTGAGAGGGTAAAAAAATAGAACAGAAAAATTTGAAAAGCTTAAATTTTGGGTCAGAAGGAACCATGTGTAAAATTGGGGGCAAAGTAGATGTGGCTTCCAAAAAGACTAGCATTACTGAAAAGAAACAAAGTACTTTGTACACGACAAGAAGAAAGATGCTTTGAAGGAATCTCAGCAATCAACAAGACTCCACGCTTGGCAGGTGCAAGGATACAAAAGTGTTGATTTTTCATTTGAGAAGTGAGTCCCTGGGAGCCCTGCTTGAGAAGGACCTCCTAGGAAACTGGTTCCCTGGGATACATTTCACCATGCTCAGCCATTTAGGCATTTGGAGGCTGATGGCCCAAGGGGCATTGCTAGTTCTTCCATGACGACAGACGTTGGTGTTGTTCACACAAGGCTGATTTTATTGGCATGAAGAGTGCAAGAGCTGTAGGCTCAAGGAGGCTTCCACCCAGATTTCAGAGGAAGGACTGGAAGGCCAGGCAAGGAGTTCTTGAGAGAGAATTTCATGTAACTAAAAGGATGAGGCTGAAGGTGTGGTGGAGACTCCAGGAATTCAGAGATGCCAGGAATGTGGAACATCAACTAAAGAAAGCTGTAAACAGTGAGTGAAGCTACCCAACAGAGAGGTCATGTGGGTTTGAACTGGCAAGGCCACAGGAGTGGGGCCACCCATGCCCTTTGGAACTCAGATTTTACCACCATGTGCTCTGAATGCTGAATAAAGAGGTACAGGATGTAATGTCTGCCCTGTTGGGTTTCATGCTTGCTTTGGTCTGATTATTTTCTCTTCCTCTATTTCTTTCTTTTGGAATAGGAATTTTGTTTTTGCCCTATGCCACTGCACCATGCGATTACATAACTTGATTTTCATTTTTACAGAGGTTCACAGCTAAGAGTTTGCTTGAGTCTCAGAGGAGACTTGAACTTTTGAAAAGTGCTGGAACTGTTGAGACTTTGGGGAAGGAATTACTGCATTTCTTGTATGAAGAAGGGTAATTGTATTATGTTAGGAAGAATTTCAAACTTGTTATTATCTTTATTGGGAGATCAAGTATGGTTTAAAGAGACATGTTTGGGTGTAAATGTGACAAGGGCTGAATTGTGACTGCTAATCTTGATGTGATGACTTCATTTGATTAAGAAATGCCTAGCAGATGAGTAGAGTGCATTCTTGCTGTGTCTAGGTGTGAGCGGGGATACCATATCTATTGCCTCACCTTTTCCTGTCAAGTGTTTTTGTTGTTGGGGTGGGATTATGCTGAGCCACTGGAACACGTAGCTACTGTGATCATAAACTCAGCACCAGTAAGGAATTAAAGAGGGAGAGTTTAAAATAAAGGAAGAAAGTTTATATGGAAAAGGACCGAGAAAGAGAAGATAGGCAGCTACCCTGGAAGAGTAGGGGCACTGGAAAGGTGAACACCCTTGTCTTTGGCACTTTTTATTTGGACTAATGATAATTTCCATCTGCCATGTTGGGACCTGGAAGTTGTTGCCATCTGATTGGTTCTCTGGTTCTTTCACCCTAACCTGGGCACTTCTGTCTACATTCTTTTTCGCTGTATGATTCCTTCTTGCCCCTTCATGATGGATAAGTGTGTGTATATGTGGAAACCTTATAAAAAGGTAGCTTAGAGTTAATGACTGAGTAAAGGGGATGTGTATATCTGGTGTAGTAATATAGTGATGGTAAAGTGAGAATATGCATATATGTATACATATATAGATGTGTGTCTTTGATATATTAGGTAAGAATCTTACACTTGTCTCCTTTACATTTTATTAGAGGTGGGTGAGGGGGGCTAGTTTCCCTGGTCTTTTATGTTTCTGGCTTCCTGTATGCTTAGTTAACTTTATCTGATAAATACTTATACATATATATATTTTTTTTCTGATAAATACTTATAGTCACTGTGTTACCTGGAACTTTCCTGGTTCTGGTTTCTCACTCCTTGGTCTTTCTAATTGCTCTAACTGTGGAGGTAAAAGCTACTTTTAGTAAGATTCCCTATTAACTTTTTAAAGACAATGTCTTACTGCTTAGTTCATGTTGGCCATGATATTACTATGTAGCCCAGGCTGGGTTTGAACTCACAGTGATCCTCCTGCCTCAACCTCCAGAGTGCGGGGGTTACAAGTGTGCACCAACACACCCAGAAGATTCCCTATTAGTTTTTAATGAAGCCTGTCTGTTCTCTGCCTCGGAGCCACCTTTCCCTGCACTTTTACCTTGCTCTGCCTCCTAGCTGCCATGAACTGAGCAGCTTTGCTCTACCATGCCCTTCTGCCATGCTGATCCTGCCTTGGAGCCAGCCAAATATGCAGTGAATCCCTCCAGACTGTAAGCTACATTAATCCTTTACTATTTTAAGTTGTGTCTTGGGTATTGTATCCAGCAACAGGGGAGCTGACTAATACATTCCTCTATGTATTTTTCACATGGTTTTCCAACCATCTGTTCATGAGTTTGTTCCTTCACTGCATCCTTAAGGTTGGAGACTATATGTTAATATATTCAAATACACAGAGACCCACATGGCCCTTGGCATATGGCAGGAGCTCTTTGTGTGTGTGTGTGTGTGTGTGCGCGTGCGTGTGCGCATGTGTGTGCGTGTGTGCACGCGCTCTGGGAGTGAATGAATGAACAGATGGCACTGACAAAGAAGACGGGTGAGATGATAGGTACAAGAAAGTTTCAATTGCCATATGGCATTCTGCGAAGCAAATGTGCCAAGCTAGTGTGGCTTCAACCAGGTTACTACAAATATGGCTTTGTGATGAGCCACAGGAGGATCTCAGGGGAGAGGCCTTCAGCGACATCACAGGTCCTTCAGGCAAGGGCAGCTGGAGCATGTAAATGGGAACTGGCCTCCTGGGCCCTTGGTGTGTGCAGGGTTTGATATTCTGCTGTTGCTGTCATAATGTTCCTAAACTTTTCAACAAGGGCCTTATGATTTCATTTCCTGGGCTCTGAAATGTGTGTAGCTGGTCTTGGCTTGGGTTTTAAGGTCTGGGAGGAAGAGAGAGTAGGGGCAATGAGGCTAGCCCTTGTAGAATGAAGGTAGATTAGCATGGTTGATAGGATCAAGGAGTCAGTCTGTAGAGGGCCCCGAAGACACACTGTCAGCAACTACCAGGAAGAGAAGCTCTAGGCGGATTGGTGGCAGTCCCCAAAATACAACTGAGGCAAAAGTTCCAGGTTTCTGGGTCTGGGCTTAAATTTGCTGGCTTCAATTCCTTCCTCTTGATATGGCAAACGAGCTCAACAATAAAGTCACTCACAAGAAAACCAAAACAGCAGGAGCAAGCAAACCTTTATTGAGCTGGCTGACAGACAGTCTCTAACCAGGAGCCAGAGAAGATGTCTGTGCAGATTGGGGTCTCACTGTAGGTTTAAGTACATTTTAGGTTTCCATAGTAAATAGTACATCATTTTTGGGAATCTTATAAGAATGTCACACAAAGTTTACTTTTCCCAGAAATTCAGACAGCCGAATTCCTAATGACCATTGCAGTTTAACTTTTAGCCCACTTCCCAATTTGTCCTGTTTGTTCTGTTCCCATTTTACGACTGACCTCTTTTAAGTGGGTTGATAACTAACCAAGGGGACTGGGGTGAAGAGTCAGGTCAAATACAGCTTAAGTGAACTTCAGTGACTTCTTTTAATAGGGTGTTAAAAAAAGAAAAGGGAGTGTCTCTTGCTCTATCACGCTCATGATTCAATCTTAGCTGCACCTACCTTAACTCCCCATTTGCTAAAGTTTTAAGTGCTAGGCAAGGGGCTCTTTCTCTAAGAGCAATGCCTCTTTACATGGATCTGGAGGTGGCTGAGGATCTAAGGGGCAGGCTGGCAGGGCTGGTTGGCATTTGCATCCTATTTGGGCCTGAGCAGGGCAAGAAGCCTTCAGGCTACTTGAAAAGCCACCTTGTAGACAGGCTCCTCACCATGGAAGTGCCCCAGGGCACCTTTTCCAATTTAGGGACTTTTTATTTTTTGCTAATGCCTGTGGGATTTTTTTTTATAAATAGCAAGACAAACTGTGTGATCATGTATCATCTACATTAGTAGAGGGGTGGATGAGGCTAGGGAAGTAGTTCGGATCATCAGCCAGCCCTCAAATCAAGATCTTAGTGCCAAACTAAGCCAGTGTTCTCTGGTTTGGAGAACATCTTGACATTTGGCTTTGCTGGCCACCTAAACTCTGCAAATCAAGGTCCATTTCTACAGTTTGATCTGTGCTCATGAGGATTTGGTAAAGTTTCTATTTCATAAGTTCCAGGCTGTGTGCTCTGTGCTAAGGGGAGGCAGGGTGAGGGTTTGTGTTTGTGTCCATGTTAACAGAAGGTGGGCATTGCAGGCCAGGAATCTGAAGGAGGTGACCTTAGGGACCACACAGAGGCTGCTGGTCAGTCTTGTCAGCAGCAGGAGAGTCCCTTTCACCTAAGTCTGAGACATTCTGGGTTGGGTTAAGGAACAAATGAATTCCATCACCCAGTCTACTGCTCCCAAGGACCTAGATGCTACTGCAAGGGGAACTTGGGTATGACCCTATTTAATCCCACAAGTAACCCCACAAAGTTGGTTTCACCCTGAGCCCACACAGCGAATAAGTGGCAGAACTGGGCTTTGAATCTGGGTCTTTTTGGCTCCTAAACCTAAATCCATCCTCCAAGAGACATGACATTCCAGGGTCAGGTGGTGTTAAGACCCTTAAGGGCATTTCTTTCAAAAGGTCATATGGTCAAGTGAGGACATTTCTCTACAGCTGAGTCATGTCCCAAGCCCTCCCCTTCCTCTGTCTTCTTCACTGATGTAGGTGGCCCTTCCCAGTGTGTTCTTGGAAAGAGGCTTTTCTGTCTATGCTAGGATGGTGTTTGGGAAAAATACCTCCTACACTGATAAGCATGCCACATTTACAAGTATGCCCATTAGGTATTTTTACATACTTAAAAATCTTCAAACAAACATTAAATCTCAAGTATATCTTTTATCATCTCAATGATGTTATAACTTATAATCCAAGAAGGCAGGGTTCAAGTACAAAAAAATTAGCTTTTTGTAAGGATTATACTTTTTTTGCACTCAGCTACTAGTCTCTTATTTTGAGCTCTCAGAATCTGTCTGGTATAAATCCAAACTCTAAGATAGAGCATAATGGCATGCATCTGTAATCCCAGCACTCAAGAGGCTGAGCAGGAGGATTCCTGTAAGTTTGAAGCCAGGCTGGACTACAAAGTGAGTGCAAAGCCAGCTTGAATTGCATAGTGAAACCCTGTCTCAAAAAGACAAAAAAAAAAAAAAAAAAAGTAATCCAAATTCTATGCCTCTTCTAAGCCTCAGACCCATAAGATAAAGGAATCAGTCTGTAGTGGGCCCCAGCGACACACTGTCAGCAACTACTAGGAAGAGAAGCTCCAGGTAGATTGGAGCTCCCAAAATACAACTGAGTCAAAAGTTCCAGATCTCAGGGTCTGGGCTTAAACTTGCTGGCTTCAATACCTTCCTCTTGATATGGCAAACGAGTTCAATGATAAAGTCACTCAGAAGAAAACCAAAAAGGCAGGAATAAACAAAGCTTTATTAGGCTGGCTGACAGACAGTTTCTAACCAGGAGCCAGAGAAGATGTCTGTGCCAATCGGGCTCCAATGGGAGGTAGGGTGAGTCCCAAATGACCCCAAAAGACTTTATCTTAGAGGAGGGGCAGCCCAAGTTCACAGTGAGCAGGCTCCAAGCAACAGAGAGGAAATCCAAACCAGTGTCACCACTTCTGTTTCTGGCATTCCTGAGGAGCAAGATGATGACATCCATAGCTAACAAAGATCATGATTTGGGCCTGGTTCTGAGAGCTTTATGTGTAGCATCTCATTCTACCCCTACAGTGCCCTGAAAAAGGTCACACTGTAGTCCCAGTTTCCGGACAAGGACACCCATCCCTGAGGTATCTAACTCTTCTTGGTCGGGGCTGGATCCTGTCCGACCTCATCCCAGTCCCTGAAAAGCCATTTCTAGCCATTGCTAGTACAGGCATCTGGACGGAGCCCTCACTCCAGGCTGTTACGAGGTGGCTGCTCAGTTCAGAGCATCATAGGTGGGAGCATGGGGACACAGTCACCCATCTGGAGCCAAGGTGAGAGGCCCCAGGGGAAAGTGACCCTGCTTGTGCCTCCATCTTGGACTTGGTGTCTCCAGAGATGTGAGAAATAAATGTCTGCTTGAAACACCTGGTCTGTGCTGTGCTGTTACAACAGCCTGACAAAATGAATTGAGCCACCAGCTGAAGAGCCAGCTGTCACCGTCACATGGAATCAGGCTCAGATGGAAGGGCTTGACAGGAAGCCAGAGGAGGGGAAGTGCAGCAGGTGGACCCCACTGAGACCTCCACCCTGCCTGCCACGTTGGCCAGGCCAGTGCCTGTGCTTTGGGTGGTGATAGGAGCATATGCTTGCTGCCTTCACTGGCTTGGGGGCCCAGCTGAGTGGGCACTAAGAAGTGCCTGGCTTACTGAGTGTGCTTGTCAGGGCTCTGCAGAGAGCTGGGGACACTGGGGTCTAGATAGATCAGAAGGAATTTAGAGGGGGACTTGGCTCAAGTGGCTATGGAAGCTGAGAAGTTCCATGTCAGGCCATCTGAGACCAGGAACTGGGGCTCTCAGTTCAAGTGTGAAGTCCTCAGGACCAGGAAAATGAGGGTGTAGAACTCAGGACCACTGCTGTGAGTTCTGGGGTCCCAACACTGGAGAGCCAGGAATGCTGATGTCCAGGGGTGGAGGAAGAGGGCATCCCTGCTCTGGAGATAGGAAATTATCTTTTTGTTCTATCTGGACCCCTAGCTGATTGGGTGGAGCTCACGCATTTAGGTTTTTTTTGTGTGTGTGTGGTACCGGGAATTGAACTTAGGACTTTGTGCTTGCCAGACAGGCACTTCTATTGCTGAGCTATATTCCAGGCCTGGAGCTCACCCATTTAGAAGGCCAGCCTTTCCCATTCAATCTACTGACTTATAAGCTAATCCCCTTATAAGCTAAAAAACCCTCATACACACACCCAGAAATAATCCTTTACCAGTCCTCTAGGTATTCCTTCCTGGTCAAGTTCCTACCTTGGCAAATACATCCCTTGTCAACTTGTCACACACACATCTCCTTAAACCATCCTTAAATCTCCAAAGACCATAAGAAAGTAGCAGTGCTGCCTAATGTGATGTAACTATCCTGAGTACAACTGAAAATAATGTCTTTCCCAGAAGAGGAGGCAAAGTTCTTGGGTGACATTTCCTCTTTTGCTATCCCATAACTTAAATAAAAATTATCCATTATCCTTATATCCCTTATGGATATAAGGACAATATTGTGTTGCATGGTAAATTAATAATAGAGAAATAAAGCAATATATATACATGTATATATATATGTGTGTGTGTGCATATATATATATATATATGTATGTATTTACACAAATTACATACAAATTGTTTCTCGGTTGCTGCCTTGCTGGGGATTGAGTCCAGGGTCTTGCACAGTGTCTTGATTACTTTTCTCTCTCACTGCTGAGACAAAATACTTGACACCCAAAATTAAGGAAAGAAAGGTTTACTTAGCTCACAGTTTGTGGAGGTTTCAGTCCGTACTTGGCTGGCTCTAAGACAGAGTGGCACATGACAAAGAAACCAGCAAAAGCAACAAGAGCAAAAGGAAGGAGCTGTGGCAAGCAGCCTCTTTCCCTCCCTTACATATGCAAACTACCCGCCCCAGGGTGGGTGTAGCACTCACACCATAATCCCAGCATTGGACCATGGATCAATCATAAACTCTAGAAGCCCGCTCCATGACTGCAGGAGGCTTTGGTGGGACATCCAGACACAAACCATAACACATATCTAGGGAAATGCTCTGCCACTGAGTTATACCCTCAGCGTGAACAAGCAAATTCTTAACAAAATAGGAGGGAAATCCTTATGTCAGTTAATCCTTGTTTCTGTAAGTAGCCATGTAGTCATGACTGATATTTATCACTACCTTCCTTTACTACGCATTGCGTATTTCTTTTACCTTAAGCAAGCACCTCAGCAAGCACCAACCTTGGAGGGATGTCCCAAACCCTCATTCCTGAAAGATCTGGGCTGTTTAGAATCTTGCCAGGACTGGGTTGTTGTAACTTCCCATTGGCCTTAATCACAGGGCAAAAATATTCTATGAGATGCCCTAAGGGAGCCCGAAGTGGCCAGGTAACCTCCAGCTTACAGGACACATTGTGTGTCTCTTGATCACAGTACTCATTTGTCTGAAACTAGGCCAGCAGAAAATAAGCTTGGGGAACAGGAAACAAAAAAAAATTGGGGGAAGGTCACAAATTTTTGTGAGTGGTGCGCTTGATTCTTGAAGTGGAATTCTGGCTATGGGATAAAACCGACTGTATATTGGATGCTGACTCAGAGCACGTATAGTCTCCCAGAGAAGCTTGTTCCAGCCCTGGAATGGATTGTCACCTAGCTGGTGCTGTAACTGAATCTTCAAAAGGCCGTTATAGTTTCTATGAAGGCAGCTGCTTTAGGAGATGGAAGAAATCACGAGACCCATGGATTCCATCAGTTTGAGCCCACTGATACACTTCTTTGGCTGTGAAGTGGGTTCCTTGGTCAGAAGCAATGCTGGGAAGACACTATAAGAATGGATGATGTGGGCCTGGGGATTTTGCTCAGTGGCACAGTGCCTGCCTGGCAAGCGTGAGGTCATGAGTTCGATTCCTGGTACCAGAAAAACAAAAAACAAAAAACAAAAAACAAAAAACAAAAGAATGGATGAGGCATTCCGTGAGCCCACAGATGGTAGTTTTGGCAGAAGCATTGTGTGCAGCGAAGGCAAATCTACGCTTCGGTTTACCTATCGGGGTTTTCCAAAGGCTCTACATGGTGTCACCATCTGCCACGGACATGTCATGTGTTCTTGGATCTGCTGGACCATTTGAGTGACAGAGAAGCTTGTACAGCAGGCTGGACCTGTTGCAGGGCCTTCTCCACTCCAAACAAGGAGCTTTCGTGTCACTTGGCAGCAGTAAACCTAAAGGAGGAATATGTTGTCTCCAAAATCAAACCAGACCCACCTGGCATTGTGCTTTTTTTTGTTTGTAGGAATGGGCAGATGAGACTGTTTATCTTTTACCTTTGATGAGATATCTTTATGCTACACACACTGACCTGGTAGATGCTTCACTGAGGTACTGATATGGGAAAGAGAACTAAACCAATGCCATTTTGTGCTTTAGTGCTATTTTAGTTTCTATTTCCTTGAGTTTGTGCTTCTTATAAATGTTGTGACAATTGCCTAACCGGATACCACCTGATGCCTTGCCAAAGGATGATTGGTTATACTCTGTACTCCACCCCAAGTGGAAAGAACTATATGTTCCTCTTTATGTTTGAAACCAAATAAGAAAAATTACTTGCTGTTTTGGACCCGGAACTAGATGTGTATATAAGACCCTACCCTCCTGCCCTTCAGGGTCGGTGCCCAGTTTCTTGCTGGGCACTGACCGCTGGCTAATAAAGTTCCTTGTCTCTGCACTTGGCCTCTGAGGGTGACTGATTCAGGTAAAAGTGCTCACCACAACAGTATAAGGTTCCTGAATTTTAGTCAGATTTGTTTCCCGCTCTCTGACACTTCATGTCTTGCTAGTAAATCCACTGCTTCATGCTATGTCCAATCAGAGTAATGTCATCAATGTAGTGGACCAGTGTGACGTCCTGTGGAAAGGGAAGGTGGTCAAATTCCCGAGAACTGAAGCTGAAGAGTTGATAGAGCCCCGAGGCTGGATAGTGAAAGTGTATTGCTGGCTTTGCTGGCTGAAAACAAACTGTTTCTAGTGAGCTCTATGGATAAGGATAAGGAAAGAGGCTATTGATATTTGTCATATCAATAGCTGTAACCTAGTACCAGAGGATGTGTTAATCTGCTTAAGCAATGAAACCACATCTGGTACAGCAGCTGCAGTTGGAATCATCACCAGTTAAGCTTATGGTAATCCACTGTCATTCCCCAGGGTCCATCTGTCTCCTACACAGGCCAAATAGGAGAACTGAATGGGGATGTGGTGGGAATCACAACCTATGCACTTTTAAACCCTTGACAGTGGCACTAATCTCCTTAGTCCCTTCAGGGATGCAGTTTTATTTTTGATTTGCTATTTTCCTAGTTAGAGGCAGCTCTAATGACTACTATTTGGCCTTCGAGTAGCTCTCACATCATAGGTCAAGGAACCAATGTGGGGATTTTGTGAGCCGCTCAAGATGTCTATTTCAGTTATGTATTTTGGAACTGGATGGATCGAGAGGGCTGCAATGATGTTTTGGGCTCCTAGAATCAGTGTCAGTTCAGAGCCAGGGTCAGGTACTCCCCAAAGGTCTGATTATTCCTCCCCACCCCCACCCCAATGCATAGTTAGCTATCTTGGGAAAATGCTAGAGGTCACTTTGGGGCAGGTCCATATGACTGAGTGTGTTTGGTAGTGCACTAGGGTCTGTGCACTGGAAGGGACTCAGGCTCCCCTTCAAGATTCAGAGAGTTCTGGGTCTGTAAACTGGGTCCAGCCTGGGACTTGATGGTGAGGCAGTGATCCTCTCTGTTTTTTTTTTTTTTTGTGATTTGAATTCAACTTTTGTTTGCTTGACTCGGGAGATTTCTGCTTATACAGATCAAGCAGTAATTTAGTAGGTTCCTATCTATTTCACCCTAGGAACACCAGACTAAGCAATGCCGCAGGTCTCCACGAGTCAGACTATTCTGAATGTTGCTTTGCCTTGGGGAGGCCATGACTGTTTCTTAGGTGATGTAGGCTTACTCCCCTCAGGCCTTCAGTGGAAAGGCTAACACTACCGTGGGTGGGTGTTATGGCAGAATTCGGGTTGTATTCCACAAGAGACCTACTCTATTGAGAACAAAACAGAGTTTAATTTGAGGCTAGCCACTGTTCATCCCTGCTTTGCAAATCAGGGAAGTGGGCATGGGCCTGCCTTTGTTCCCAGCTTATATACATTTTTTGGTTTCCATGGTAACAGATTGGAATGTTGTAGCCCTGGCCACACGTTGTTTTCCTTGTGCCACGTGACTGGGTCAGGCTCGGGTCATGAGCCCAACCACAATGATTTATACTTTTTGTACTCTGCTCTATATGTCCCCCTTTAGATAAACATACATTTCCTTTATGGTTACAGTGTTTATCTAGGGCCAGGGAAGGGATGAAACAACCCAGGCAGGGTCATAGGTGGTTATCTGGGCCTGGGTGTTCTTTGTCTTTGGAGAAGCATTCCAGGGCTAAGTCAGGACTGCAAAGTTAACTTTTTACAACCCCTCCGGGATGTTTCTCAAGACACAGTTTGAGGCTTGCACTAAGACTAGAATTTTTCTATTTAAAATGATATGCTAAGAGGTGCTGTCCCTCACATGGGGAGACTTCTAGTGTGGGGATGGAGGGACCACTTCTGCTTGGAAACAAGACTCATCAGAACTTAGCTCTGTCTCCAGCTTCATCAGCATCTTTCCACATATTTCCAGCCCACACACAGGATCCCATTCTTTCCCAACCAATGTTCTCACTTTGACAGTGTACATCCCAAGAGGTTTAGAGTTCAACTTTCATTGTAATTCAGCCAATGACATGATGAGGTCTTGTGTTTGATTTTCAGCAATTTCAGCTCTGTGCCTCCAGGAGAGAAAATTCTGACTCAGGACTCACTTAAAAACTTTTAGGAGTGTGTTACTTACCTTGACTTTTAGCTTGTCGAGGACGGTAACTGGGACCTGGCATCTGCTCCTGTCACATTTGCCCCCTGACCCATAAGCATCATGCATGAGTGCATCTCCGTCCACGTTGGCCAGGCTGGTGTCCAGATTGGCAACGCCTGCTTGGAGCTGTACTGCCTGGAACATGGCATCCAGCCTGATGGCCAGATGCCAAGTGACAAGACCATTGGGGGTGGAGATGACTCTTTCAACACCTTCTTCAGCGAGCCTGGTGCTGACAAACATGTGCCCAGGGCAGTGTTTGTAGACCTGGAACCTACAGTCATCAATGAAGTTCACACTGGTATCTACTGCCAGCTTTTCCACCCTGAGCAGCTCATCACAGGCAAGGAAGATGCTGCCCATAACTATGCCTGTGGGCACTACACGACTGGCAAGGAGATCACTGACCTCATCTTGGACCAAATTTGGAAACTGGCTGACCAGTGCACAGGTCTGCAGGGCTTCCTGGTTTTCCATTCCTTTTGTGGGGCACTGGCTCTGGGTTCACCTCCCTGCTGATGAAGCATCTCTCCGATGACTATGGCAAGAAGTCCAAGCTGGGGTTCTTCATTTACCCAGTCCCCCAGGTCTCCTCAGCTGGAGTGGAGCCCTACAACTCCATCCTCAGCACCCACACCACCCTGGAGCACTCTGATTGTGCCTTCAAGGTAGATAACGAGGCCATCTATGACATCTGTCATAGAAACCTGGATATTGAGCGCCCTACCTCCACTAACCTGAACCGCCTTATTAGCCATCACCACATCCCTCAGATTTGATGGAGCCCTGAATGTTGATCTGACAGAATTCCAGACCAACCTGGTGCCCTATCCCTGCATCTGCTTCCCTCGTCACATATGCCCCTGTCATCTGTGCTGAGAAAGCCTACCATGAACAGCTTTCTGTAGTAGAGATCACCAATGCCTGCTTTGAGCCAGCCAACCAGATGGTGAAATATGACCCTCGATGTGGTAAATACATGGCTTGCTGCCTGTTGTACCCTGGTGACGAGGTCCCCAAAGATGTCAGTGCTGCCACTGCCACCATCAAAACCAAGCACAGCATCCAGTTTGCAGACTGGTGTCCCCCTGGCTTCAAGGTTGGCATTAATTACCAGCCTTCCACCATGGTGCCTGGTGGAGACCTGGCCAAGGTATAGCAGTCTGTGTGCATGCTGAGCAACACCACAGCCGTGGCTGAGACCTGGGCTTGCCTGGATCACAAGTTTGGTCTGATATACACCAAGAGTGACTTTGTTCACTGGTATGTGGGAGAGAAGATGGGAGAAGGGGAGTTTTCTGAGGCCCGAGAAGATATGGCTGCCCTTGAGAAGGATTATGAGGAGGTTGGTGTGGATTCTGTTGGAGAGGGTGAGGAAGGAGAGGAATACTAGTTATGTATTCCTTTCAGCCCTGCAGCTGTCATGCTCTCAGAACCTCTGCTTCAATGTAGCTAAAAAGCCCTATTGTTTTCTGGTTAGATCATCTTCGCTTGATCATGTCCTTGATCTCCTGTGATCATGTCTCCTTTCTATGTGTGCCTCTGATTTTTCCATCATGTCTCAAAGTAAACGCTTTAAGAAAAAAACAAAACAAAACAAAACTTTTACTTGGAGCGGGAGCCAGGAACTCAATCCTGGAGCTTCTTTTTTTTTTTTTTTAAACACTGTCATGTGATATTACAAGCAACCAATCAATGTTGCTGGTCACATTTATAGAGTAATCAACTTCCTTGTTTATAAGCAGTAAATTAGGAGCATCTAAAACATTTACTTTGTATCTCTATAAACAGTTCATACCACTGACTACCATTTCTTAACATTTTCAGGTCTGATGAAATTAGACAGCCAATTCCAGAAATCCTAAAATGAATTAAGGAAACTTATCATTAAATTTATCTTCCTCTAGACCTAGTTTTGGTATCAAAATCTGTAGTAGTGAAGATTAATCAGAGAGATAGACCCAGTAGGAGATCTGTCTATCCACCCATTTTTTACCTACCTAACCATCACTACTAAAAGAAATCACACAAAAATATTAACAATAGTTATCCTTGGAGTGTGAAATTATCAGTGATTTCTTTTCTTTTTTTGTGGTACTGGGGATTGAACTCAGGGCCCATGTGCATGCCAGGCAAGCACTCTACCACTGAGCCACATCTCCAGCCCAGTGATTTTTTGTCTTCTGTATTTTACAACTTTCTTCAGGCGGTACATGTCATTTATTTTTATAATAAGAAAAATGGAATGAAAAGTCTACAACAAAACACTACACTTCTCATACAATCAAGACCAAGAAATGCAAGTTCTTGATGAATATTCTTCTCAGATGAAAAGATGCGTGCTATGGTTCAAGATCTTAAATGTGCCCCAAGGCTTGGTCCCCAGCTGACAGTGCTGTTGCTGGGAGGCAGGCGTGGTCGGGGGAAGCTGGTCACTGGTGATGATGCGCCCCTGAAGAGTATATTGGGACACCAGCTCCTTCCTTTCTCTCTCTTTTGCTTCCTGACATGATGTGAGCAGTTTTGCTCCACCCCGCACTTTCTGCCATTCACTTTGCTTGACACAGGCCCAAAGCGATCTCTGGAGTCCAAAGAAACCTTTCCTCCTTGCACATTGTTTATCTCAGGTACAGTATTTAGTCACAGTAGCGGAAAGCTAACAGGTATTATGTACAAAATGCAGGAATTACGTTGGGATATTCTTTGTGGTTGTTGCTAGATTGTAAGAAATAAAAACAAGAGAGAAAGAGAAAGACTTGCAGCAAGGACAGGCTTTGTTTGAGAGAAAAGCTCGAGGGGCCGCTGGCTCCAAAGAGCCAGCACAGTAGCTCTCTGACGGGGTAAGGGGCTTGGAAGGAGTAGCAGAGGACAAGGAAGCTGCGACTATTTGGGACCAGGTCATCTATCTCAGTCAGTGATCACTGGGTCCATGTCCTTTTTGTGTAATGTTCATGATTCTGCTGAAACTGAGGGCATCTTGGTTTGGAATGGTCTATTCTCTACACAGGACTGAGGCCAGTCGGTTAATTAGGGACATGTATTGATAGTTTACAAGGCTGAAACAATCCGGGGAAGGGTTAGAGCTCATGGGAGGATGCCCTTCAGACTTTCCCTTATATTGTTAACGGCTTTAGGCTCTAGATTGGCTGAGAAGGAGAAAATTTAAGAACCTCAAGGCCTGCCTTGAGCGAGTTTGACATTGAAAGTCATGACCCCATGCAGCAAGGAAGGTCTTTGTGCTGAGTGGGATCAGTAGTGCTCAGGCAAACAAGCTGCTTACAATTCCCTTCCTGGTCTGCTAGTTAAGGATTCTCAGACTCATGAACTTTAACTGAACGTGGTGGAACACACCTGTAATCCCTGCACTTGGGAGGCTGTGGCAGGAGGATCACCAATATGGACAAATAGAGAGTTCCAGGTCAGCCTGAACTGCATAGCGAAACTCTGTCTCAAAAAATAAAGTTGTCTGTTGTTCTTGTGAAGTGAGCAGCTGAGAGTCACTTCCTGTCTGTCCCCTTGTCCTGCTCAGATGACATTTCAGAACAAAGCAGATCTCTCCCTCCAGTCCGCATGCAAAGAAACCAAGGCTTTGCTGGCTCAGGGCCCATCACATGGCTAGGGAGCAAGTTCCTTCAGACGCTTCTTCCACAGCCGAGCATTAAGACTGAGTCTCAGCCCTTGCTCTGTGCCAGCGACCGCACAGAGAACATCTGGTGACTGGTTTATCCATCCCTCATCACAGCCCTACTAGAGACATCATTTTACAAATGACAGTGCCAGGACCCAAATTTCAGCTGCCCTAGGTGTGCAGCCACAGAACCAAACCTCCTTGATTCCTGCCAGAGACAGCAGTAAGGCCTAGAAAAAAGAGAGGGCCACAAAATGGCCAGGGACAGAGACCCAAGCATATACCAGGTCTCGGGGAGGGAGTGAGCCCCTTGCCCAGTGTGGGGCAGTGGTTTATAAAATGCTTCCCTGGGGGGTGGCCTTGTGCCACACCCCGTGCAGCAGGCCTGTGAATGTGACTGGATGTGTGTGTGGGAACAAACCCTGGGCCAAGGAGGTTACTGCAGGTCAAGAGACAAGGGTCAAGAGCAGATTTATGAGCACCGAGGTTGGACAAAGTGCAGAGTCATCAGGAGGAAGAAGGCATCTGGGCAAATGTGGTTTATCTAGCTGGAATATTACTCAGCTATAAAAAGGAACAAAGGATCACTGAACAAGCTGATACCAGTACATGCAGCACGGATAAGCCCCAGGGACTTTGTTCTAAATAAGAGAAGCCAGAATTGAAAGGTGAAGCACTATATGATTCCCCTTGTGGGATGTTCTGAAGAGACAAAAATAACAGTGGTTGCATCTGGGGTGGGAGTGGAGAAATGCACTACATCTCGATGAGATCTGGGTTACATGAGTGTGAATGTTTGTAAAAACTCATTAAATGGCACACATGGGAGGTTGAGGATGGCATCCATGACGACGACATCCTGATCCCTGGATCCCTTTCTCTTTTTTTAAAAAAATAATTTTTATTTTGAAAAAATTAACATGTACATTACAGGAAACAAAAACACGAGAACCAAAGGACAAAGTCATTCACAGTCATAAGCAGCTTAGCTGGACATGTCATTCTAGGCTTGACATGTGCCTGCACAACACGCCATTCTGTGCCACTGGGTTTTATAGTGTGTGTCACACTTTTCCACACACCATGAATATCCACGGTGCTAAATTCCAACGTTATCAGAGTGCTCTGGATGACCAATGATATTCCAACTCACCCCGTTGGAAAAAGTTGTAATTCTTCCTTCCCTTCTACAGGTCTCTAGATAGAAGATTGGCAGAGTTACAGTTAAAATACTGCACACCCTTAATGCTCAATTTAAAATGAGACACAAAGCAGCAGAGCACACCAAGGATGTTTCTGAGACTTATCAGATCTCTACTGTTAAATATTAGCAAAAAGGAACATTCCCACTGAATTACTCATGTGTTCCTATAGTACATCCAGAACACACACACATACACACATACACCCCCCCACACACACACCCACACACACGTATGCTTTCTCCTGCTCATCTGCTGTTAGCCTAGTGACAAGTCCTGACATGCACTACCCAGACGGGGGGGTGACAATTCCATGCTCAGGATGCACCTCTTCTAGCAATCATAATAGAAAGATATTTACAAGTTGGCTCATTGGCTAAGTAGCTCTACTGTTCATCATAGGTTGTCACCTCAGGACATTTGCTAGGTTTAGATGCTGTGCAATAGAGTATAAACTTTGCCCAATAAACCTAAGTACTTACAGGAATGCAATGTACAGACCTATGGTTATAGTCTAAAACTGGCTCCCAGACACAGAGATACCAGCAAGGAGCCCTTCCTCTCCCGCTCCCTCGTTATGTCTCTAGTGACTAAGGCTATGTCTAGCTCCCTGAGAGGCTTTATCAAAGGTCACTTCCAGAAGACAGTTCTTAAAAACGAACAAAGGACATTTACATAGTGATAATTTGTGCTTGTAATGTAACTTGGGCATTAGGACTTATCCTTTAATACCTAGCAATATTGGCTTAAAGAGTTTTTTTTTTTTGTTTGTTTTGGTTTTTCTCCGGTACCGGGAACCGAACTCACGACCTTGCGCTTGCAAGGCAGGCGCTTTGCCGCTGAGCTAAATCCCCAGCCCCAATACCTAGCAATATTAACTAGATGCACACAGAGAACAATGACTTATCTGAACTCACGTAACGGGCAAAGAGCACAGCTCTCTGCACCCCCACCCCACCTCACGAGCAGTCGGTATACTCCCTAAAACATCAAGTTTAATTACACCATTCCCAAAATACAGCTGTTCCTGCAAAATAACACAAAATCCTTAAAGGACGTTACTTTAGCCCTTGACTTTTACTTGTGTACTTTTTAAACATCTAGAAAGACTACATGTTTCCAACAAAGACTTAGATTTCCCATGATACGAATAAATTGCACACATGTACCTTTGACAGAGGCTATAATTTGAAAGCGTCTTCTAAACAGGAATTTCCTGGCTTGGAGCCCTTCTCCCTTCTTATCTCTATCAACTCGGGGACAGATGTGTGCAAATGTGGTGCGCAGAGGCACTTCAGCACTTCCACTTCCTGGGTGGTTTTAAGAACTGTTTAAGGACTGGAGGGAGAGAACAAAACAAGAAAAAGAGTTAGGATGTGCTATCTACATGTATGAATTTCCCATGATGAATGTCGTAATTTTGTGCTGCAAACATGTACAAATAAAAAAAGAAAAAAAAGGACAGTCTTTCCTATGAACTGTAACAAAAAATGTGTCAGCGTGTTAGCTTACTAACTGCTTTTGTCGTATGCTGCAACCTCTTTGTTATCTAGAAGGAGGAGATATTGCAAACTCGGATTCTGTTGTCCTTTACCTGAAGCTACACATACACAGCAAAAGTGCACAGATATAGGGGACAGCGGTCAGTCTTGCACACTGATGACAGCCCTTCGCTCTTTCTTTTCCTCTTTCCTCCTTGAGGAAACAAAATAAATCATTTCCTACTTCTGTTTTTAACATATTTTATGCATCTAGACATCTAGAGAGATTAGAGCTGAGTAAACTGCACACATGTAATGATGGTTATATCTGAAACCGTACCCTAAGTAGGCACATTTTGGCCTGAAATCCTTCATTTCTTCCAATTCCTGCTTTCTTAGATCACATGTGACACAGACACATGTGTCACTAGAAGTGAAGTGACAATTTCACTTCTAAAAGCCCTTTTCAGAAGATAGCCTTTCTGTGAATTTCAGTACAAAGTGCATAAAATGTGTTACTTAATAGCTCTACTTTTGTCATATGTTTGTAACCTCTCTGATATCTAGTGACTAGGGCTGGGGATTTAGCTCAGCTGCACAGTGCCTGCCTGGCAAACACAAGGTTGTGAGTTTGATTCCCAGTACCGGAAAAAAAACAACAAACAAACAAACAAACAAACAAAAAACAAGCTTGCGATATCTAGTGACTAGATGTTATACAATTAGGACTCACGTGTCCAGTATGTACATAATATATGTGGTATAGCAAAGTTACATGACTTGCATATAACATAAGGGAAAGGGATAAGCAGAAATTTTCTAGATATACTAACAAAACACTTTTGTAATTCCTCCTGTCCTATCTCCCTCAACTCAGTGAACAAGTACTGACTGCACTGTTCGTAGAGGAAGTATAAGTATAATTCCAAGCACAAATTTCCCACCAGTTTTTAAAAGGTATTTACAAAAAGTATCTGTACATTACTCTTACTTTTACATGTATTAAATGTCTAAGTGTTGAGAACAAGATTTTTCATATAATTCCTAAGAATTTTAACACATACTGTACAAAATATAGTGACACCTCGTTCACACACTTAATTCTTTTCATGAGTCTGGTTGCAAGCCGAACTGGAGGAGAACTGGATCAAATTCAGTGGTTAGATTCAGTGTTGCCCTCATAGGGAAATTTGATTCAGTTTGAGACCAAGTTGGTTGATGACCAGAATCGTGGAAAGAATTAAGTTTGTGAACCAAGGTGCCACTTGTGCACCGATCTTATTGACTACTGTGTCGTTCACTGCCAACCTTAACATCTAGGAAGTAGATGTTTTCAAATTTGAATTTATTTGCCCGTGATATACATTACATACACAGCAAAACAAAATCCACAAAACATACAGAAAAATGGTGTCTGAGTAGATCCAATACAAATACCCTGACTTCCTCTCTTTAGTAATTGCCCTCCATGGGTCAATTACAGATGCTACTGTATTGGACACAGAGTCACTTTAACAATTCCATTCCCAAAAGACAACATTTCATGTGAATTTTAACCAGAAGATCTTTACACAGCGACATTTTATTACCTTTATGTTTAACACAGGGACTTCTAAACATCTAGATGAGACTAACTATTACAAGGAAGGGCTTCACACATGACAGTCTTGAATAAACTGCACAATGCAACCAGAGTTATAATTTGAGTGTCTCCAAACTAGAAGTATGCTGGTCTAACACCTTTCTCTTCTCCACTGACCCTCTGGGGGTAGAATGGTCAAAATGCCACAAGACAGCGTCTTCTAGGAACTTTAACACAAAATGTTGCGTTAATATAGTCACACATTTATTTTGAGAACATCCCTGATACTTTAACACAAATGTACCACATTTATTAGTTTATTAGCTCTACTTTCGTTAAACACTGACAATCTCTTTAACATCTAGAAAGACTAGATGATGTCATTAGGCCTCATTTGTCCTTTACACGCGCTACACACACAGCAAAGTGGAACAAAATGCACAGACATAAGGGGCAGTGGTTACCATGTCTCACGGAGAGCACACAAGCACAATGCACTGCATTCCGTGCTCTTCCGAGAACCAGTGCTCAAACACAGTGTGTACTACTCCAGAAGGGGTCCGGCTCCTCTCACCACAGAATAACACTTCCTGTGTTTTAACTAATTATTTATTTATTTCTGAGACAGGGTCTCGCTAATGTAGTTAGGCTGGCTCTGGCTTTGAGTTCGCTATGTAGCCCAGGCTTGTTTCAGTCAAACTTGTGGTGATCCTTCTGCCTCATCCTCCTGAGTACTGGGATCACAGGTGTATGCCACCACGTCCGGCTTCTGTGTTTTAACAAGAGAAAATTTACTAGATGTATTCTTTCACTGCCTCTATTTTTTAACCTACATCAGGCACTTGAGAACACTGGAAAGACTAGCTATTTCAAAAAGTGCTTGGTATTGTTTAGATATAATAAGGAGGAAGTGATAATGACGATATGTGAGGATATGATAATGATGAGGATATGATGAGAAGAAAGATATGACAATAATGAGGGATGCAATGCATGGTACCAAACAAAGGGTATAATGCTGAAAACATTTTCCGCCAGCCTGGTACTGGCACTTCCCTTCCTTCTCATGGTTTTCTGTTCCAGGTTCTCTAAGCCTCTGAACAAACCTGGATGAGTGTGTAGGGACAGGGGGCTTCTTAGGTAGGCCTCTGCATCTCAGCAAGCAGCAGAGAGTTTGTAGCTTTGACGTGGTCTCTGTGTAGCTACACTGAGATGGCAGCCTGCGGGTGTGAACCTCCTTCTCTGTAGCTGCACTGTTCCCCCAAACCCCTTTTTAAGTGGGTTACTTCTCCCGAAATAAGAGGAAGAAAGAAAGAAGAAACAAATAAAAATTTCCCTTCCAAATTCCCCTGTCAGCCCACTTTCTCTGGCCCTTAGTAACAAGTCTAGTAACCAACTGTCAACCCTCAAGGGGGTGGAGACGGGGCCCTACCCCGTAAAGCAGGACTGCAGCCTCACATTCAGCAGTGTCGCAGTCCCGAGCACCCCCACTTCCCCGCTGTGGCTTTGTACCAATGCTTGCACTACAGTGCCTGCAATAAAGTCTCTGCTTTGCCCTGGTCTTCTCTGACTCCTTTTGCTTTCTATCTTAGAGAGACAAGCCCAGTGAGGGTGGTCTTCGGGGACCCCTAGATCCCAGACCCACTGGACATAATAAATGTCACTTCTAGAGATGATCTAACAACTGCATTTCAAAAAGCCACTTCCAGAATTTTTATTTTTTATTTTTTAGTATTAGGGATCACACCCAGGGCCTTCACACTGAGCTACATCCTCAGCCCTTTTTATTTTATTGTTTATTTTTGAGACTGCATCTTGCTAAGTCTCTAGGTTCCCTGGGCTGGGCTCAAACCTGTGATCCTCCTGCTTCAGTCTCCCAGAGTGCTGGGATTATAGGTATGGATGAATGCATGGACATTTACAAAATTAGTGATTTTTCTAACTCTACTTTAGCATAGGTCAGCAACCTCTTTACATCTACAATGTCTAGATGTAGTAAAAGTTTTAAAATGTTGGGTGGAAAGTTGAGAACAGCTTTGTCATATCTATATCTCTCTGTCTCTGTCTCTACCTCTACCTATAAGCATATCTGTATCTATATCTATATCATCTATATCTATATCTAATCATCTATCTATCTTGTGCAAATGCCCAGGGAATCTTCCCAAAGGGCCGTGGGCATTACCCATGAGCAGATGTGGTGTGTCACACTACCTTTTCTCTCTTTTTGAGAAGACCAACCACTGATGCCCGGCTGTTAGTTCCACCATGGTTCTCTGGGGCTAAACTCAACTTTCCAGACCAGGAAGGCGTAGTTCCTGGCTGTGGAAGATGAGACCTCCTCTAAGTGGGACAGAACAGTAACTCTGGGACTCAGATCTGTACAGCACCATGGACTAACGGAGTGGCCCAGCTTTCCTACCCAGGTGCACCACCTTCTCAGTATTTAACGGCAAGTGGATATTTAACGTAAATTGGTTTTTTTATTTTCCATCTGTTTGAAAAATTTCGTGTAAACTGTAAGAGGAGAAAGACACAAGTGTGCCCCTCGGTGGTCAGTTTAGGAACTGTGTTTTGCGTGGGGTGGAAGCAGGTGTGCGGCCAGGAAGAAGGCAGAAGGTGGGGAAGGAGATGGGGGTTCACACTCCATCCTGTAGGGAACTCTGTGGAGCCTTTTCACTGGGACTTACACAACAGCATTTGAGTTTTCACTTCTCACGACACACGTGCCACCCTAGACCGAAGTTCCCAACAGCTGTTGGGGTGATCAGAAGTGTAGATCTTTTCGAATGGCTTTGGGAATTCACTCAGCATTAGCCAGAGGGGCTTCTTGTTCTGTATTGGCCTCCTCCCCAGGAGGTGGGAGCAAAGCTCAGGGCTCTTTCAGCAGTAACACAGACCTGAGAGTGGATAGGTGGCAGCAAAAGTTAAAGCCTCGTCTTTAAGCGCAAACAGAAACACCAAAACGACACCCAGGATTTGGAGGCATATTTATTTTACGTTGATGGGTACCGATCAGATCATCCCCCAAATATCAGGCCTCGAAGGCTCGGGAAGGGAGGTTTTCATGGTGTTGTGAAGGGGAGGTACAGGGGCGGGTACTTGGCTGTCTTTGATTGGTTCCTACAGTGTGCATCACAGTGACCAGCCATTTCTAGGACACAGTAGTAACAGGAGCTGCATCAGAAACTATTACCTGGGCAACTAACAGGCTGCCTGGGGGGCATTTTCCGCTACACAAGGACTACCTGTTGTCAAAGAACAAATAAAGCTCTGGTATAGGCCGAGGTGTTTACGCACTGAAATGATGAAGAAAAAACCCAGGAATAGAAGTTAGAATTTCCAGATTTAAGTCTTGACGTGACATTTTCTAGCTGTGTGGCGCTGGGCGAGTGACTGAACTTCTCTGAGCCTCTGGTTCTCAAGCCAGGGCCTGACAGGGTGCTGTGAGGATCTAATAAACGAGGTCAAAGTATTCACTATAAAGCACCAGGTTGAGTGCCTGGCGGTGCTCACCAATGGTCAGCATTATCATGGTTGTTCATTGACCTGCTTCACGCATAGCTTGGGTGTGCTGGGAGAGGATCTGCACTCCTGCCTTATGTCATTGCTCCAGCGTTTGAAAATGGGGATTCAGTGCATACCTTCAGTTGCTAGACCCTTCTGAGCTCCAGCTCTATGGCATTTTCACTGGCCTAGCTCTCCCTCAGGTACCTCAGATTCAACAAACTCTGAGCAGAATATCTTGATCCCACAGGGCTCTGTGCTCCTGTGTCACAGGGAATGCTACCAAGGTCCACCCTGATGGGACATCTAGGCGTCCTTCTACCCAGCTGGCCACACCCAACAGTTTCCTCCGTTTATCTCCTCCAGGCCACTGCCCTGTTGTTGTTTTGGCTTATGGATTCCTTGTTTGACCTCAATCAATGCACTGGCCCCACTGGCTTTCCTGCTTCTGACCTTGTCTCCTCTATCTCTCTGTCCCAGCTGGAATGACCTTTGCACGGTGGAAACCTGATTGTTGACTGTCCTGCTTTGACACCCAGTGCTGTGTTGGCTCGTGTGAACCTTAGTGGCCTGACTTGGCACCAGTCCTTGCAGTGCCTGCTACCTGTGCTCCCTGTGGTTCCTGCATACTCCTGTGGTCTGGAACATCTCATGCTCTGTTCGTCTATATTCCATTTCTGTCTGGGGTGACAGGTCCCGAGAATGAGGTGCTGCAGATGAAAAGAAAAGTAAGAGAAACAAGAAAAACAAGAGAGGCATAATTCTGGAATCAGGGGGCTTGCAGCCTCTGGGACTGAAGCCCCGATTACCATTTTCGGTAACGTTTTTATTGAGAAAAAACAAAGGAAGCAGCAGGGCAAATGGGAGGACATTTGGTCAACAGGTTTAGCAAGGACAATACAACTCCATTATCACAGCAATGAGACTTGGCTTAGTTAGCCATCATGTTATCATTCCTTCAAGCATATCTCAGCAAAGCTTCTAGTGTTGTCCCCTGGCTTTCCACAGGGACAAAGGTCCTGCAATCATTTCCTTTACACCACTGCTTTTGCTAGACTTCCTCCAGAACCAATCATATGGCTTGGTTAGACCTGAGGTAATTCATTGAAAGATTAACTAAAGAATGTCCTTCTCCACACTGCTCCACCCTTTCCTGATGGCCTCTGCCTCTGATGCTTCTGTTGATCATTTTCCTTCCTGGATGGGCCCCTGCCAGATAGTTATCTTTATTCTTGCCTCTACCACTTGGTCTGTTGATTGGTTTCTCCTCTCTGCATCCTGGTGCTTAGCTCAGTGACTCACACACCAAAGAACTCTGTTTGTGTTTTTGTACAATAAACAGAGGTAGTTCTATGTTCAAAGGAGAGGAAAGCTGAAGAGGAAGAAAAGTGTGTCCTTTAGAGTCCTGTTAGGAAATAAATGGCATTCATGGAGTGCACAACAAAGAAAGTTTAAAGAAGCATGCATTAGTCACTTGTCTGTCACTGGGACAAAATTCTTTTTTTTTCTCCGGTACCGGGAACCGAACTCACGACCTTGCGCTTGCCAGGTAGGCGCTTTGCCGCTGAGCTAAATCCCCAGTCCTACTGGGACAAAATTCTTGACACTGGCAATGTTGCAGCAAAAGAATCCAGCAAAGGAACGGCACCTGAGGAAGTCAGGAGGCAGTGGACAGCTTTATTTTAAACTGGTGGTTCTGTCTGGAATAACTTCCAATGAAAGCCAGGCAGCGAGCATCTGTGAGCCAGCATTTTTATCTGAGGCATAAGCAGGGGTTACAAACGCAGGACAGGACAGCCTGGCAGTTCCTCTGATTAGCTATCAGGGTGAGCACATTGGTTCCAGGGCTAGATTAATGACCACAAAGCTTGGTACAATCAAGTATCTTGAATGTTCGATTATGCTTTCCTGGTTAGAGGGGGTCAAGAAAGCAATTACAGAGCCTTGAAACAGTTACAGAGCTAGGCAGCTTCAAAGAGAACAAAGTTTTAGAAAGAACAGTTTTTCCTTGTACAGTTTTCCCTTTTCATTGGCCCATCTTGTCATTACTTAGAAATTTTTTTAGTGTTGCTTCTATCTAAAGCTGCATAAGAAGGAGTAGCTTTTAAGGCCATTTGGGAACTTATGCTGTTGATCCATTTTGAAACAAAGCAAGTAATCCAATTAATGAAGTGGGGCCCTATCAGGAGAATTGACATAAGGGCTGTCAGGGCCCCAGAAGGGCCCTAGCTGTGGTCTTCAGTCAGATAGACCTTGGAACCATCCTTACTTCTGATTTTGTTCTTTGACTCCTTCTGATTTTGTTTTTTGTTGCAATTGTTGCAGACCTTCTTGGACTATTCCAGTCTTATTAGTGTAGAAACAACAGTTTTTTTCCTAGGGAATTATAAACTTCTTTTTGTTGTAGAAAGACTAAATTTAAATCTTTTTTATTTTGGAGGACAACTTCAGTAAGACAGTTTATTTGGTCCTGTAACGATGACATTGCACTATGCAATCCTTGGGACTTCCTGGCTAACGGCTTCAGCTAATCAATTTAGTCCCACTTTCCTGGTGAGTAGAGCAGTTATTCCCAGCCTGACCAGACTGGCTAGGCTCATCCCAACCAGGATTGGCACTACCTGGATGGCCCTCTTAAACCTGTGAGAGGCCATCAGGGACAGGACATTTATTCCTTCCTTTTCCTACAGGCTTGGACTTGTGGTAAAATGGTAACAAGGGCACAGGCATCTTTTTGGGCACTGTCCAGGCGTGTTTTTACCCATGAGGACATGAGAAATGGGTATTGTTAGGGGTGGTCAGGCTCCTTCCAGAGTAACAGATGGCCCGAATGCATGGAGGTGTGATGGAGATACCTGGTGGGGGGGCACAAGTTGCATTTCAATAAACAGGTAGAGAAACCAAAGCAGGAGCTAAGTTTTTACATTTGTGTGAGCTTCTCTGAGGAAGTGATATGTGGGAACTCCATAATAAAAGAGAGGTACAGACTGAAGACAACAATCAGAGGCAGCATCTGGGGAACTAATGTTCAGGACATTACGAGCAGACTGTAGCATATGTCCCACATCTGGGGGAATTAGGACTGCCTTTTTACTTCACTTTTATCTTGTTTAGCTAACCGAGGGGTGACCTTAAGGTGGTCATTTCCTACCATCTTGGGATATGTAGGCAAAGGTAGTTGCTGGATGGTGAAGCATCCCCCTGGATATTTTCCTGTGGACCAGAGTTGCATTCCCCAAGTTTGACCAGTATACCAGGAGGGGTCATCGGGGTCAGTCAGAGACAGACATATTGGATTGCGGGAGCTTGGTGTACATTTTTGTCCTTTCCTTGCTTCAGACCAAAACTGAAGGCTTGAGTGTCATTGGGTCCCCTTTGATAGGAGGTTATGGACTTACATTTTAAGGAGGGACAGTTATATTCCATTCTGGATCTGCAGGCTGTGTGTTCATATCTGTTCCCAAGACACAGATAGAAATCAAAGGCCACCAGACCAAAGTCTGCATGGGATCCTCTGGGTTTTTTTCACAAGAGGGCATCCATGGGTCTGGAATGGTAATAATTTTGCAAAGATCATATCCAAGAATTACTGGGCCCTGTCCATTCCAGACTTTGGACTGAATTATTTTCCAGCTGTTAGTCTTTACCAGATGAAATTTAACAGGGACTTGGGTTGGGTCTTTTGATCTTCCTTGGTTAAAGTGAATAGAGTCAGCATCCAAATGCCAGCATTAAATGCACACATATTAGTAACAAAAAACATTTTTTTAGTTAAAACTGATAGTCCTAGGCTTTTATAAATGAGGAAGACAGTTTAAAACAGTAAGTCTGATTAACAAAACCAGGTACAGAGTAAGTGGGCTCCTCTTCTCCCTTCTGATTGGCCTTCCTTCTTTACACTGTGGTCCAGGTAGCTCAGGACACTGTCCTTCCTGCGAAGTGGCTGGAGCCCAGGCCACTTGAGGTAGTAAGGAAAAGAGCCTTACCCATTGTCTTCCACCCTTCTGGGGCAACTGTTATTTCTACCATAAATGCAGGCCCATTGTCACTGCCTATGGTGGGGGGCAGCCCATATCTAGGAATATATTTTTTAAAGTAGTACTTTATAAATCTTAGTGGCTTTTTTTTTGTTCTGGTGGGGAATGCCTCCAGTCATCCAGAATAAGTACAAACAGACAAGCACCACGAGATATTTATAGCTTTTGCATGGTGCTATCTTTGTAAAGTCTATTTGCATCTCTTTAAAAAGGAAGGTACAGTATGTTGATTACCTAGTAGGGGTTTAGGCCCAGATGGGGGGTTAGTCCTTGCACGAATTTGACATCTTTGACTAACAGAGGCACAGACTGAGGCTAAGTTAGGAATATAATAGTAATGGCTTAGAAGTTGATTTACAGCAGTTTTTCCTCCATGTGAGATGTCATGATGGTGCTTTATCCAAGTACAGGCCAAATTCTGAGGGATGGTCATCTGATCATCTGGTAAAGTCCAAGCACTATTTGGGCCTCTGTGGGTCCCTTCCTGTTGTGCCCATTTATTTTCCCCCTTGGAACAGTGGATGGGTTTGCTTGAAGACCGAGGGCAGTATCAAGGGATATTTCATGTTGAGCTTTTAAATTCTCCTTTGAATGATTTGTCCCTCAGGTGCAGCCCTCTGCTGCCAATTTTGCAGCTTCATTTGCCCTGTGATTTCCCATAGTGGTAGCATCCTTTATTTTCTGGTGTCCTTTACAGTGGATAGTAGCAATCTTCTTAGGCTTCCAAATTGTAGCCATCAGTTGAGAGATTTTATTCCTGTTTTTTTTTTTTTTTTTGTCTTTTTGAGACAGGGTCTCCCTGCGCAGTTCAGGCTGACCTTGAGCTCACTTTGTAGCCTAGGCTGGTCTCAAACTTGCAACGATCCTCCTGCCTCAGCCTCCCAATAGCTGGGATTACAGGCATGCGCCACCACACCCGGCTTTATTCCTGTTTTAATTTGTTTTCCTTCTACCATGAAGAGTCCACATTCCTTGTATAGCGTTCCATGGACATGAACAGTGGCAAAAGCATACCTCAAGTCAGTACAAATGTTCAGTTTCTTTTCTTTTGTCCAATTAAGAGCTTATGTCAAGGCCCATAATTTAGCTTGCTGAGCAGAACCATTCTGTGGAAGAGGTCCAGCCAGGAGCACTTCCTCTGTGGTAACAACAGTATATTCAGCTTGACATTTTCCATTTTTGACTGAGCTACTTTTAGCCATAAACAGGGTGCACTCAGCATCAGACATGGGCTCCATCTGTAGATCTGGCTGGCTGGCAAAAAGCTTATCAGTCAAAGCTAGACAGTCTGCCTCAGCCTCTCGAGTGTTGAGGTTACAGGTGTGCACCTTCACACCTGACAAGCACCTGTGTTTTCAAAATCATAATTCTCATCTATATGTAAGATTACTCTTGCATTTGATGTATGATAATATGACTTCAGGACAATGAGATCAGATGTCTTTTCCCAAAGTCCTCACAGGCCAGTGCTTTCAGATTCTTTCCATTGTGGACTTTGAATTTAAACCTCGATTCTGGGATGCAGAAAGTGAAGGCTGGACATCTGTGGGTTGGGTCATTGCTGGTAAACCAGGAATCACTGTGTTTATGGAACTTTTAGTCATGATTAACTTTCTCTTGTCTTGACTTCAAGAACTGTCAAGTTTTTAAACTGAAAAAAAAAAAAGCTAGACAGTCATGGTCAGGAGGGCCAAGCTTAGTGGGCAAGAAGGTAGCTGGGTTTAGAAGTGTAGTGAATTGAAAAGTGAGTCAGAGAGTTTTACAAAGCAGTCCTTGATATTGAGTAACACAGCGATTTGAAAGCCAGTAGTGTCCCAACTATTTAATAACTCAGAATAGCATGTGGGACTTGAACTGTCAGATTTTGCCCCAGGGTCAACTTGTTAGCTTCTTTAATCAGAAGAATGGTTCTTGCCAGTGCTCTCAGGCAGGGAGGCCAGCCCTTAGCCACAAAATCTAGGCTTTTTGACAAATATGCGATGAGCCTCTCCCAAGAGTTGATTTTTTGGGTCAGGACCCCTGAAGCTATGTGTCTTTGTTCATCAACAAACAGGTTAAAGGGCCTAGTTACATCAGGAATGCCTAGTGCTGGTGCTGCTGACAGTGCTTATTTTACAGTCTGGAAGGATTCAGTTTGTTTTAAAGTCCAATTTAAGTTTTCTTTCATTTTCTTTTTCTGTCAGCATGTTATATAGAGTCTTAGCCGTCTCAGTGAACCCTGGTACCCAAATTTGATCAAAACCTGCAGAATCCAGGAATTTTTTAAGCTGTCTTTTATTTTCAGGCCTTGGAATGGAGCAAATGGCTTCTTTTCTCTCTGGGCCCAGGCACCTGGGTCCTTTTTTAAAGTTAAACCCCAAGTAATGCACTTTTTATCTACCTATTTGAGCCTTTCTTCAGGAGACTTTATAGCTTGTGTCCAGTAGGTGGCAGAGAAGGGCCTGTTCTCCTTTCCAGCAGTCTAATTTACTTGAACTGCAAAACACAATATTGTTGGCATATGCATGACAGTGCAATTACAATATGCATGTGGAAATTGGGCCAGCAGCTAGTGCTGTCCCACAAAGTGTGGTAAGTGAGTCCAGGTAAATTGGCCTTTTTGTCCCATCTTTGGTCCTCCCATTTGAAGGCAAATATGGGCTGGATGACAGATGTGACCCATAGACAGAAGAAAGCGTCTTTTAAATCCAGACAGGTGAACCAGGCAACATCAGATGCAGACCCAGGAGGGCATAAGGGTTGGGAACTGCTGAGTGCGGAGTTGTGGTGGCTGAGTTGATGGCACAGAGGTCCTGCACTGGGTGGCAGTCCCCATTAGGCTTTCTCAGCAGAAGACAGGAGTGTACCAAGGCAACTGACAGTCCATCAGGATTCCAAATTGCTTCAAGCAAGAGATGTGGGGCTGGATGCCAAGCTGAACCTCTCGTGATGTTGGGTACTGCTTAACAGTAATGGGGATTGCATTGGGACAGAGCTCTATCACCAAAGGGGCATGATAGCTAGCAAGCCCTGGTGGTACGGGGGGTGTGGGGGAGGGTGAGTCTTGTGCTTATACTCCTGGAAAAAAGTCTTTTAAAACTTCAGGGTTATGATTATCAGGCACTTTAGGCTGATGTAGGTGCCATTTTTCCTCCTGGGGTACAGTCAGAGTCAATATCAAGTCTGGGACAGTGGACCCGAATGTGAGGGAGGCTGGCTGGTTTGGAGTGAAAGAAATAGCTGCTCTCCATTTGAGGAGGAGGTCACATCCCAGGAGAGGGATAGGTACTCAGGCATGTATAACAATTCATGTTTGCTAAAGTGCCCACCAATCTTGTAGGACCTCAAATGAGGAACCAAGTGCTCTGGCTGCTCCCCTCATGGGGGTGTGAGTCTGTCTGACAATTGGTGCACTGGGATAAATCCTGAGCCTGGTAAGATGCCCTTTACCAAGGCTGAGTAATCTTTTAGCCATACAACACGACTATGTAACCAAAGAAATTTGACCCACACAAACTCCATAGCTCTGAGGTCCTGGAAGGGCCTTTCACTGTGGAGCATAGACACAACAGTCTACTGTTTATACCATCCATTACAAACACTCACACAATCATTCAGCAGGCACTCAGAGGTTAAATATTTCAACCACCTTCACTTGAGAGTGGCCTCAACTAACAAGGGGTCTTCAAGTTCTTTTCTGCTCAAACTGAGCAGGACTGATAGACTGACTGACTGGGGTGCCCCTGGAGGTTTTTACCTTATCTGATAGCAAGATCCAACTGCATCTTTCCCCCTCTTTTGGATCTGAAGGGATCTGTTAGTGCCAAGTAGGGGCCTCTGGTCCAAGCCTCTAGGGGGCTCCAAGAAAATCTGGAGGGTGCGCCTTCTCATTATGGAGCCCAGAGAGGTCCCTGCTCTGGCTGCCAGGCCCCAGCCAGTGACCTAAGTGGCCAGCACAGCCTTCCCGGTCAAGGAGTCAAGAGTGTTGCAGCAAAACTGAGTCTGGGAAAGGAACAACATCCATGGAAGTCAGGAGGCCGTGAACAGCTTTATTTTACACTGGCGGTCCTTCCTGGAATAACTTTCAACAAAAGCCAGGCAGCGAGTGTCTGTGAGCCATCATTTTTATCTGAGGCATAAGCAGGGGTTACAAAGGCAGGACAGGACAGCCTGCCAGTTCTTCTGATTAGCTATCAGGATGAGAACATCAGTTGTAAGACTAGATTAATGATCATCAATTACAAGACTAGATTATTGACCATAAAGCTTGGTGCAATTGAGTATTCTGAATGTTCAGTGATGCTCTTGCGGTTACAGGGGTCAAGAAAGCAATTACAGAGCCACTGTCTTGGTCATTTTTCTCTCATTGCTGAGAGAAAATACCCAACACCCAAAATTAAGGAAGGAAAAGTTTATTAGCTTACAGTTTGTGGAGGTGTCAGTCCATACTTAGTTGACTCCAAGGCAGAGTGACACATGGCAGAGGACAATAGTTCATGACTGCAGAAGACAGCACAAAGCAACAAGAGCAAAAGGGAGGAGTGGTGGCAAGTAGCCTCTTTCCCTCCCTTCCATTATATGCAAACTATCCACCTCAGGGCGGATGTAGCACTCACATCCATAATTCCAACATTGGACCATGAATCAATCATGAACTTTAGAATCCCACCCCATTGCTGCATGAGGCTTTGGGGGAACATCCAGACACAAACCATAATACTGATGCCCAAAATTAGGGAAGGAAATGTTTATTTAGCTCACAGTTTGTGGAGGTTTCAGTCTGTACTCAGCTGGCTCCAAGGCAGGGTGGCATGGTGAGGGGCAACAGCTCAAGGCAGCAGAAGATAGCAAAAGCAACAAGAGCAAAAGAGGGGGAAAGCAAGCCTCTTTTCCTTCCTTGTATTGTAAGCAGGCTACCCACCCCTGCTCCCCGGGTGGGTGTAGCACTCACACCATATCCATGCCCTCCTCTTGCAAAGGCTCAGGATGTTTACAAAGTGAGAACCCTGGCCCCCTGCTGAGTCACTTAATTAAACTTCTAGACTTCTCAAGTTGACACAGTATATCAACCATTACAGCCATGAAAGAGTTACAGAGCTAGGCAGCTTCAAAAAGAACAAAGTTTTGGAAAGAACAATTTTTCCTTGTACAGTTTTTCCCTTCCAGCAGTGTAAAGGAGAAGGAGTTTATTTGACTCACAGTTTCCAGAGGGTTCAATCCACAGAAACAGCTGGCAGAGGACAGCTGCTCCCCTCATGACAACCTGGGAGCAGAGAGAGAAGGGGAGAGCCAGGGACAGGAACACATCCTTCCAGGCCATGCCCACCTCCAGCCAGGCCCCACCTCCTACAGCACATTCAGCTATGAACTCATCCATGGTTGGATTTAGCAATGAATATAGCACCATGATACAATCATCTTCCAAACACATGAGACTTTAGGGCCATATTTTGGGTCTAAACCACAACAAAGACACTACTTACAAAGATGAGGCCAGGAGCAGTTGAAGCCATTTTCCTCACCATATGGGAAGAGGCAGGGTGGTGGGGTTACTAGTACAGGTGGGACGTGCAGGACCTGACGAGATCTGTGGCTACTGGCAGCACAGGGTCATGCTGGATGGCAGAAAAAGGCAGGACAGTGAGTACTTTGATGTTATTCACCTGCTGAGGCCGTTGACAGCCTAAGCCCAACCCATTCCCATGAATGCAGCCCCCAAAGGTCAGCTTGCAGGGCACAGGGCACAGTGCAGGGGGAGGAGCTGGGGAGGGGACCTGAATGGGGGCGGAAGTGCCCCGCATACCTGTATCCCTGTGTGAGCATGGAGGAAGGAAACCACACAGGTGGGTAAGAACACAGCACGTCCTTTTGCCTGGGGTCACCTTTTCAACCAGAAAAGCAGTGTTGGGAGGTCGGGATGTTGGGGAACGCTCCTGCTTTGGTGCACATAGCTTCTGGCACTTCTGGGTGTTCCCAGCTTAGTCCATGAAGAATGAACTCCCCAGTGCTCCTCTCTGAAACCAGAAGCTGCGGCTGGGCCCTCCCCCACCCTCACAAGTGAGTGTGTCTGCTAAAACTTTCTCCCACCTTTCTCTTCTTGTGTCCTCCCAGCTGGCCACACGCTGTTAGGAAGGAGGCTCAGACACAGATTCCCCAGGGCACAGCCTAATTGCTCTCTGCTTCTTCTATTCCGAGCACCGAAATTCAATCCATTTGTCCAATTCATTTGTGCTGCCGTCAGGCAGAAAACCAGTCTAGAGTGGCGGGCAAGAGGACCCTGATCAGAGTCCCAGAGGAGCTCTGTGCCACCAGCTGCAGCAAGACCCTTTCCCAGGCGGAGGGTGTGGGAAGCGCATTCTGTCCTGGACCACCGCAGGGAACCGGCCTGACCCAGGAGTCAGGCTGAGCTGGGACACCCATGAGTCAGGATATTTCCAACAGGGAACAGAAGCCTGTGGGAGGGGAGGCTGCAGGGAAGTGCAAACCCCTGATTTCAAGGGGCCCACAGCTTGCTGGCTGGGAAAGTCAGGCTGCCACGAAGACAGCCAAGTACGCAGCAGGCAGAGAGCCACCCGGTGCCTCACCAGGGAGCACATCACTGCCCCACAGATCAGATGGGAGAGAGCTGTGTCTGCGGGGACAGAGTCTGAGTGACAGCACATACAAACGGGTCGGGCGACACCTGGTCGTCTGGGGCACCTGCGGGGCAGAGGGGTGGCGCCTGTCTCCAGCCTGATCCTGAGTGCGAGGAAGAGAGAGTTCCCAGCGGGGCGACACCGGGAAGGGCCATGGGGTCCAGGGCACCGGTGGTGGTGGTGGGGTCATTTAAGGCTCTGTCCTGCGGCATCCGCGTCAGCACCACTTCTGCTCAGGGTCCCCAGCTCCCGCCTGCAGCCTCCAGGCTAGGGGATCAAAGGTCCACAGGGTTTCTGGGAGTGTCCTGTAACTAGGAGTAGCCAAATCCCGGTAGCTAATGGAAAACCTTCCGCTTGTGCTCTATCAGCCAATGAGGAAGGAGTTGCCTTCCAGTCGCACTTTAAGCCCCACCTTCCGGTCTGTGAATACTGACAGCGCCGCCTGGTGTCTGGCAGTGCAACTTCTACGAGGTTGGAAATCCTGCCGCTCTGATTTGGGGCTCACCGGTCAAATACACGTACACTGTAACGCGCATCTCCTTTAGGCAGACAGAAGGCATGTGCCGACCTCCCCTCCATGGCATGACACGTGTCCCCTAAGCCCACTGAGAGTAGCACTAAGTTGTAAATTCCACCTCTAAACCACATGATCCTGTATGGATTCAGCCATGGATGAGGATTCTTTTGTGTCCTCAGCTTTATTTATTGCACATCCTAGTCTTTCTGATTTCAAACGTTTGAGGAATAAGTGACAACACTGATGTTGGTTTTTTTTTCTTTTCCGCAAAAGTGTTACTCCACAACCATAAATTGTGGTTTCTAATTTGGGGGACTGTGCTTACAGCGTGCTGCATTTCTTAGAGTATGTGGTTAGCATGTAGAGGATGCCTGCAGTCCTAACAGGACCCCCTGTGCCGTAGTTTCAGGTTTTTTTTTTTTTTGGTACTGGGAATCGAACTCATGACCTCGTGCTTGCCGGGCAGGCACTTGCGCCACTGAGCTATATCTTCGGCCCTAGTAATTTCAGTTTAAAACAGGGACCTACTACTTAAAAGAGGTGGTCATTTAGTTGTCTCTTTAGATTTGAATCATATCATTTTTGATTTTTCCAGTCAGATTATGATCCATGAACTCCTACCCAGGACACTAGACCACACAAATGGAATTTTCATCTTTTGCCTTTAAGTTTTATCCACAGATTTTTGACCCTCACAAAACTTTGAGTTACTTTTCTTTTTAATTATCAGTGTAACATAAATATGAACATTAGACATATAAGTATGGTTGTATGAATAAATACAAAGCAAATATGTATATCAACAAGCCAAGAAATAGTTACCCAAATCTGCTAAAGCAACCTTCTCACTTTTTCCCTTGTTCCAAAATGACCTATGAAGTGACTCTTGTACGAAATATTTCTTTGCTTTTTTCTAGCCTAGTTTTTGCTCTCTATGTTTGTATTCCTAAAGGATATAGATTGGCTTTGCCTGTTTTGAACCTCAGTGTTTTGTGGATTTTGTATGTACGTATGTATGTATGTATGCATGTATGTATTTATTTATTTATTTTTTGGTCTTTTTGGAACAGAGTCTTTCTATGCAGTTCAGGCTGGCCTTGAGCTCACTTTGTAGCCCGGGCTGGGCTTGAATTTGCAATGATCCTCTTACCTCAGCCTCCTGAGTGCTAGGATTACAGGTGTGTGCCACCACACCTGGTTTATTTTTTTCTTTCTTTCTTTAATTTTAAAGAAAAGAAAAATAAACAATAAAAAGAATGGTATAAAAGTTCAAAACAAGATGGTAGGAGTAACAATGGTTAGCACACTGTGTATTGTTATCTTCAAAGTAATTTCTCATATTACAAGGTATAGGCATGAAAAATTGATCAAACAATATAGGCATATTAGTAGTATAACCATCTTAACTATCTTGTTAAAAACTATCTTTTTTTTTTCTTTTTCCTTTCTTCTTTTCTCCTTTCCCCCATTACAGCTTCTCTTTCCTTTTGAGTATTTTCTTCCCATTTCACAACATCTATTGAACATTTTGGGTATTATCTACTCTTTCAGCTTTGTACACTAGGGAGACAATATGATGTTTATATATGTAAGACTATTTATTTCACTTATAAGTATGGACTAAAGTCACATCCATTTCCCTATAAATGTCTCAAGTTTATCCTTCTTTATAGCTGAGTAGTACTTCATTGTATAAAAATACATCTTTTAAAAAATCCATTCCTTTGTTGGTGGGCGTTTGGGTTGTTTCCAAGATTTTACTATGACAAATTGTGCTGCTATAAACATGGGCGCACATATATCACTGTGGTATAATGTTTTTATTCTTCTAGGAAAATACCCAGAAGGGGAATGGCTGGGTTAAATGGAAACTCTAATCCTAGTTTTGTGAGAAATCTCCAGATTGATTTCCAAAGTGGTTGCACCACTCTACATTGCCACCAACAGTGGAGAAGTGTTCCTTTTTCCCCATGGTCCCTCCTATATTTATTGTTGGTTGATTTCTCAATGATAGCCATTCCTTCTGGTGTGAGATGAAATCTCAGTGTTAGTTTAATTTGCATGTCTCAAATGACCACTGATGAACATTTTTTCAGGTATTTATTTGCAATTTGTATTTCCTCATGTGAGAAGTACATATTCATCTCAGATGTCCATTTTTAGATGGTGTCTTTGAATTTGGGAGGTATGATTTTTTTCAATTATTTAGATGTTCTAGATAGAAGTCCTTTGTCTGAGGGGCAGTTGGCTAAAATTTTTTCCCACTCTGTGGGTTGTCTTTTCACTCTATTGGTGATTTCTTTTGATGTACAAAAGCTTTCTAATAAGGTAAGATTCTAGTTGCTGATTCTTTGAAGTATTTCTTATGCAGTTTGGTTTTTGTTCATGAACTCTCTGCCTACCACTATGTCTTCAAGATTTCTACCTACTTTCTCTTCCAGTAGATTTAGTGTTTCTGCTTTAATATGTAGATCTTTGATCCAGTTTGACTTTAGTTTAGTGCATGGTGATAGACACGGGTCTACTTTTAATCTTCAGCATCTAGAAAACCATTTTTCCTGGCACCATTTATTAAAGAGGTTATCTTTCTTCCAGTGAGTGTGTTTGGGCCCTTTGTCAACCATAAGGTGGCTGAGTGTGTTTGTAGTTGTGTCTGCATCTTCTAATCTGTTCTACTTATCCTCAGGTCTGTTTTTTTTTTTTTTTTTCCACCAGGATCATGTTGATTTTATCACTGTAGCTTTGTAGTATAATTTCAAGTCAGGGATTGTGATGCATCCTGCCTTTCCTTTGTTGCCCAGGATTGCCTTTGCTATTCTAGGTCTCTTCTGGTTCCAGATGAATTTTAGTAATATTTTCTCTAGTTCTGTGAAGTATGCTAATGGTATTTTGATCAGGATTGCATTAAATCTGTATAACAATTTTGGGAATATGGCCTTTTTCACTGTGTTGGTTCTTCCTACCTATGAGCAAGGGATATCTTCCATTTTCTGATATACTCTTCTATCTCCTTTGTCAGAGTACTGTAATTTTCACTGTATAGATCTTTTATTTCCTTTGTTAGATTGTTTCCTAAGTATTTCATTTTTTGGATGCTATTATGAAAGATGTGATTGCCTTAATTTTTCTCTCAATGTTTATTGTTTGTGTACAAGAATGCTATTGATTTTTGAGTATTGATTTTGTATCCAGTCACACAAGTGAATTATGTTATTAACTCTAGGATTGTTTTGTGGAGTTTTTGGGGTTTTCTTTGTAGAGTATCATATCATCTGTGAATAATGATAATTTCACTTCTTCCTTTCATATCCTTATTCCTTTTATTTCTCTCCTTGTCTAATTGCTGTTGCTAATGTTTCCAGAATGATGTTGAAAAGGAGTGGTGATAGTGGACATCCTTGTCTTGCTCCTGATTTTAGAGTGAAAGCTTTCAGTTTTTGTCCATTTAGTATGATGTTGGCTGTTGGCTTATCATAGATGGCTTTTATCAGATTGAGATAAAGACCGTCTATTCCAACTTTCTGTAGAGTTTGTATCATGAACGAGTGCTGGACTATATCAAAAGCTTTTTCTGCACCTATTGAGATGATCATGTGATTTTTGTCTCTGGCTCTGTTGATATGGTGTATTACGTTTATTGAATTGCATATGTTGAACCATCCCTGCATTCCTGGGATAAATCCCACCTGGTCACAGTATATAATCTGCTTGATGATTTGTTGAATTGTTTGATAGTATCTTACTGAGGATTTTTGCATCTATGTTCATTACAGAGATTGTCCTGTAGTTCTCTTTTTTGGTTAGGTCTTTCTCTGGTTTTGGTATCAGGGTAATCCTTTTCTCCAGGAATGAGTTAGGGAGTATTGCTCTCCTTTCAATTTCATTTAAGAGTTTGAAGAGCATTGGCATTAAATATTCTCTAAGTTTCTTATAGAACTCAGCAGTGAATCCATCAGGACCTGGGCTTTTCTTTGTTGGTAAGTTTTTAATTACATTTTCAATCTCATTAACTGGTAATGGGATACAGAAGCTTGAGGGGGTGAAGGCCATGGTGACATAGCTGATAGTCAGGAGTTCGGGTTTGAACTTAGAGATGCTAATTTTTGAGTCCAGGAGCCCATAGAGCAGAAGAAAGGGTACTGGGAGAAGGAGCCAATTACTCAGGTGAGAACAGAAAGAAGACTGAAGTGTTTCTGCCCTCTGAGTCGATTCCAGTTCTATCTGAGTAGCAGATATCTTTATGGTTAACATTCAGCTCAGATTGGTTGTGCACTATTGATTCCCCACGAATGAAGAATTTAAGGGCACGTAGTTTATTTGGGGGATGATCTGGAAAACACCAACAGGAGGATGGGAAAGTGGGAAAGAGGAGGAATTGGCAGCAGTAAGCTAGCTCCCACTCTGGGCAGCTGGAAAGGAGTACCGCTGGGAACCGGTGGACGGGTCTTAGTGTCATCCTCATCACATTTTTCAAAGAATTCATGAAGGAGCAACCAGTTACGGCATCAGATTGCGGCCAACCCTCCCCATGTTCTCCACACTGACACTGAGGCCCAGGACCACTGCGCTAGAATCTGTGACAAGCTGAAAAATTCCCTGGCCTATTCTGAGAAGAGCGTGAGTGGAGCCCAGAAGTAAGGACCACTCACGTAGAAATCACCGGGATTGAGGAAAAGGGTCAGAGGGAAGTCTTGTGTGTCTTAGAACAGTGTGGAGAGGGGGCTGGGGATTTAGCTCAGCAGCAAAAGCGCCTGCCTGGCAAGCGCAAGGTCGTGAGTTCGGTTCCCGGTACCGGAGAAAAACCAAAAAAAAAAAAGAACAGTGTGGAGAATAATTCACACACTACAACCCCGCTGTTCAAAGTGTGCAAGTCCATTGTCTTTAGTGTATTTATAGATCTGTACAACCACCACTACCATTCAGTTTTACCACCTCTGGACCCTGTACCTTATGGTCACTCCCGTCCACCTGTCTCCCCCAGCTCCAAGAGACTGCGGATCCACTTTTGCCTCTGTAAATTTTCCTGATCTGAATATTTCACACACATGAAAACATATGACAACTGTTCTTTTGTTACTGCCCTGTTCTTCTCACAAAATGTTTCCAAGATAGATCTGTGTCGTACTACGTATCAGCACTTTTTTTTTTTTGGTGGTACTGGGGATTGAGTCTAGGGCCTTTGAATGGAGATACATTCCTCAGCATTCCCCAGGCATTCTCTTTCTTTTTTCTTTCTTTCTTTCTCTCTCTTTCTTTCTTTCTTTCTTTCTTTCTTTCTTTCTTTCTTTCTTTCTTTCTTTTTCTTTCTTTCTCTTTCTTTCTTTCTTTCTTTCTTTCTTTCTTTCTTTCTTTCTTTCTTTCTTTCTTTCTTTTCTTTCTTTTGAGGCAGGGTGTCACTAAATCCCCAAATTGCCCAGGTTTGATCCTCCTGCTTCAGCCTCCCAGAGTGCTGGTGCTGTAGGGGAAATAATACAACTCCTAACCTGCTAGATGTCAGGTACACTGAGCTAGTGTTCCCCGAAATCGAAGAATCAATTCTAAGGAACAAGTTAAAGAGCAGGAAAAACTTATTGGGAGAGAGCTCCTGAAATACAGGAGGGGACCCCGAAGTGCGTTGCCCATGAGCCCCCTTCTCCATGGACGTTTTATAGAGCAAAATCACAAGGTGGGCACAACATGGGCCAAACTATGGTCAGCCAATAAGATTACAAGGACAGCCGCTTAGGTAATAGTGATCCAGTGGGGAAGCAGGTCACGTAGCAAGTGTACATGGAAGGAGCAAAGAGCTTTTTAGGAAGGGATGGGTCAGAAGGTCCTGTCACCCACCTGGGTGACTGACGTCTATCTAGACTTTACTGGACCAGGTGACACCCGTTATCTTACCCCCTGGGGAGATACACAGGCCTGCTCATTCTGTCTTTACCTCAAGGCCTGGCATCCAACAGATGCATCTCCAGCCAGAGCTGCACCGTTTTCACCCTTTGCCCTGACTCCCTGCCCTATTTGATTGCCTATACCATTTCTTCTTAATTTAGCCATCTATAATATTGAGATTACGTGCATATGCCATCACGCCCAGCTACTTAATCCCTTTTTATGGCTAAATCATCTTTCATCATTTAGACATACCATATTTTGTTTATCCATCTATCAGTTTATGGACACTTTTATTGTTTCTAGTTTTTGTCTATTATAAATAACTCTGCTACAGATATGCCTGTATTATTATTATTATTATTATTTTGTCTTTTGAGACAGGGTCTCACTATGCAGTTCAGGCTGGTCTTGAGTTCACTTTATAGCCCAGGTTGGTCTCAAATTTGCAATGATCCTCCTGCCTCAGCCTCCTGAACGCTGGGATTATAGGCCTGTGCCACCACAGCTGGCACCCATATTATTTTTTGAGTAGACATGTTTGCCTTTCCTTTGGGAACACACGGAAGGGTACAACTGCTGGGTCACAAGATAATTCTGTGCTTAACTCTTCGGGGAGCTCCCGGACTGTTTTCCAACACCACAGCGCACTCGCACCAGCAACTCTTTCCTCAGGTCCTCATCAGTACAAGAGGTAACTGACGAATACAGCCGACCCTTAAGGAAGATTCACCACGGTACGGGGCACTTTGCTGCTAGTCCCCTTCAGACACGCTCCACGTGCTGGCCGCTGTCTCAGCCGCTCTGCGAGTGCTCTCTCCTGGGCGTCTTTACGGCGTGCGTGGTCATGAGTCCTCAGTGCTGCTGCCCGGCCCGTGAAAATAAGGCTCACTCACCCTGTTCCCTGGAGCTGGCGTTGTGCAACTGCTGGCTCTTCCCAGATCAAAATGACCGTGAGAAGTGAGCACTTGAATCGATTCAGGAGATCGAGGTCACCATGAAAGTGCAACTAAAGACTGTGCCTGTCTTGTTATCATACTCTCACTCGAACGTCCTATTATCTGGCTTCTTCTTTATTTTATTTTATTTATTTTTCTTTTTACTTATTTATTTATTTTTTGTCTTTTTGAGACAGGGTCTTGCTATGCAGTTCAGGCTGGCCTTGAGCTCACTTTTAGCCCAGGCTGGTCCTGAACT
>NW_004955491.1:5232706-5239017 GCF_000276665.1 Chinchilla lanigera | reverse complement strand
AAAAAAAAAAAAAAGACAAGTGTCTTGAAAATAGGAACCAAGAAACAACCCATCACCTACAAGAGGCCCTGAACAAGAATAACAGCCAGTTTCTCATGAGCAACCACAGCAGCCAGAGAATTCTGTAGCTCGATACATTCAAAAGGCAGAAAGAAAAAAGAGGGTCAACCTCAAATTCTTTATATGGAAACTGTTCTTCCAAAATGAAGGCGAAATGGACATTTCCAGATAAAAACTGAAAGGTTTCATTGCGTGTAGACCTGCTCTATAAGAAATACTGAAGGGAATCCTTTAGGTTAAAAGGAAAGTACCCTGGGCCATAAATCATATCAACACAAAGAGGTAGAGCACCTGTAAGGTAACTTGAGACAAATGCTTATAGGTAACTAGAAAAGCTAAATGAAGTTTTTTTTTTTTTTAGCTCCTCTCATTTGATTGATTGATTGATTGATTTTGTTTTTTTTCCCGGTCCCGGGAATTGAACTCACAAATTTGCGCTTGCCAGGTAGGTGCTGTGCCGCTGAGCTAAATCCCCAGCCCCCTCCTCTGGTTTGATTTTTAAAACTACATAATATCTATAAATCTCTGTTGATGAGTATACAGTGTATAAAGATGTAATTTGTATGACAATAACATTACAAAAATGCAGAGAGTACAGACCTATGTTACAGTCAAGTTTTGTACAGCATAAATTAAGTTGGAATTACTGTGAATTGGTTTGTTACAATTGTTATAAATTAAACTGTAAATTGTGATCTCCAGGACAATTACTAAGAAAATGTCAGAAGATTATATTTACAATATTGTAAAAGAATGGCAAGGGTACCTCCATATTAGACTGGAACTATCTGTTTAACACAAAATAATGTGGCAGTGGAAAAATAGAACAAGAACCACAATGAAAAGCAGAAGCCAGTAGCAAAATGGTAGCAGATCCCTATTTTATCAGTAATTACATTGTGCACCAATTCCCTGTGATGAATGCATTTATTATGTATTGAAGATGCTATGAAAATGTATAAATGGATTAAACATTTTGATCACACAGCAGAGATTAACAGTATGAATTAAAAACCAAATATGACCCAACTTTATTTTGCCTGCAGAAGACGCACTTCTTTTATTAGCACATGTGCAAAGCTCCTATGTTTACACTCCTTGTGGGGAGTGGCCCTCGTGCATAATACATCTCAACTCCCTTTCCTCCCCTTCACCCATCTCTTGGTCCCTGTCCTTTTACTTTTGCATATGTTCGCAATACGTGATGTTTACATTTTCTGTGGGAAGTTAGTGCGTGCACATCACATATCCTAATCCATTTTTCATCCCCTTTTATTCCTGTCTCTCCTCCGTCCTCCTTGAATCTCTCGATCCCCCTCCCCTTCAAGGAAGATCTCCTATTCCATATTATCTATTTTTTATTTTACTCTTTATTTAAAGTTGGGTTTCTCATAGAAGAGAAATCACACAGCATTTAAGCTTGTGTACCTGATTTAGCTCACTTAACATTATGGTCTCAAGGTACATTCATTTTCTTACAAATGACTCAAGTTTATCTTTCTTTATGCCAGTGTAGCAGTGCACTGTGTGAAAACCACATTTTATTTATCCATTCATCGCCTGATGGACAGATAGGTCGCTTCCAAGATTTATCTTTTATGAGTTGTGCTGCTACAAATACGAGTGTGCATGGATGCACGTGTTACGATGTCATTAACTCTTTTGGGAAGATACCTAGAAGGCAAATGTCAGGGCTAAATGGAATTTCTAATTTCAGAATTTTGAGAAATCACCACACTGATGTCCATAGTGATTGCATTAGTTTACATTCCCACCAATAGTATTAAAGTGAAACTTTTTAGCTACAGCCTGGCCAGCATTTGTTATTATTTGCTGTCTTGATAAAGATGGCCGTTCTTTCTGGGATGAGATGGAATCTCAGCATTGCTTTCTTTTGTGTTTCTTTAGTGGCCGGCAGTACTGAGCGTTTCTTCACGGATTTTTTGGCCATTTGTAATTCTCCTGTGAAGTGTTTATTCATTTTCCTTGCCCATTTTTCAGTTAGGGCTTTTATTCGTGTGGGTTAATTTTTTGAATTGTTTCTATGTTCAAAATGTAAATCCCATGTCTAGGAACGGCTGGCAAGTTGTTCACACTCTGTAGTTGTTGTTTCACTCTCTTGGTGGCTTCTTTGCCATGCAGAAGCTTTTTAATTTGATACGATCCCATTTGTTGAGTCTCTGAATTATTTCCCGGACAATCATTGTTCTGTTCAAAAAGTTCTTGCCTACACCTATGTCTTCAAGAGGTTTGCCTATTTTGTCTTCCAGCAGGTTTAGCGTTTAGAGAACATTTAGTTCTCTGATCCATTTTGATTTCAGCTTAGTGCATGGTGAGACACATTTCGCTTGCCCGTTTCTTGAGTGAGCTTTTTAGTTTAGATGGTCTGTTTGTTTGAGTTCTTTATATACTCTCAGTATTGGCCTTCTGTCTGAGGTACAGCTGGCAAATCCCTTTTCCTGTTCTGCAGGTTGTCTCTTCACTCTACTAGTTGATTCCTTTCTGTGCAGAAGGCTTTTCATTTGATATAATCCCATTTGTTGATTCTTCTTATTATTTCTTTGCAATTGGGGTACTGTTTAAAAGATAATTTCCTACACCTTTGACTTCAAGTGTTTTACCTATTTTGTGTTCTAGTGGGTTCAATTTTTCTGTTTTAATGTTTAGCTCTTTGATCCATTGTGATTTTTGTGTAGTAGATAGGGAGAGATATGGGCTGAGCTTCAGTTTTCTGTGAACAGATCTCCAGTTTTCCCAGCACCATTTGCTGACTAAGCTATTTTACTCTATCCTACACTTTGCCCCCTCGGTCAAAGGTCACGTAGCTGAATGTGTTTGGGGATGTTTCTCTATCTTCTATCTAGTTCCACTGGTCCACATGTCTGCTTTTGTGCACTGAATGCATGGGTCTAATAGAAATGCATTTTTCCTTTCTTGTATTTGTTGCACTAGAGTGAAAAAATGCTAAATGGGGACCTAGGTCTTCTTCCCTTGCCTGCCAGGCTAGTATCCTGACCTGGAAGTCCTTGGTGTTCTTCTAAAACCAGCATGTTACACCCATAAAGGACGAGTTAAACACTGGTGTCTATCCTTCCAAATATTTAGGATCTTTCATAGTTCAGAATGGAGTCACTGAAATACAATTTTCAAATCACTTTGCTTTATGATAAATGGTAGCCGAGAAGAATGAGACTTCTCAGCTGGTTATCAACTCCTTAGGTCTTGAGCTCCTCATCGCTGGGTTCTAGGAAGGTATCAGCACCGTGAGTACTCGGGTCAGAGTCGAAAGTGCTCAGTGCTGTGGCGGCTCTGATCGTGGCCACGGTGTGGGTTGGGGATTAGGAAGGGCTCTTCTGCTTCTCCTTGGGCTGGTCTTGGGGCCCTCTAGGAGGTTTCTCAGCACAGGGCCGTGTACATGAGGATATTTCTTCTTGGAACCCTCCCCCAGCTCCTGTGAACACTTCAGCAGGTAGGAAGAAAGAGTGACGGCCCCTGGAGCCTGGCTTTTCTGCCTGTGGTGTGGCCACAACTTGCAGTGAGATAAGAGACAGAAAGAGGAGGAGATAAGGCAGGAAATGGGTCAAGGCAGAATATATGATTTTTCTAGGCACAAGTGAATTGCCAATAATCATTTTTTTTGCTCACTTCTTGAAAACGTAAGGGATTATGAGAAACAAAAAAATTTATGATGTGACATGCTGATATGTACATTACAACTGTTCCTTTATCCCCTGGTAATTTTGATGCATAATATTTATTATTTGTAGCAAAACAGTTGAGAACACTTTACGTGTGGTCTTCTTAGAAATAACAAAGAAAGGAACCAAAAGAAACGAAGACAATAGCAGAAATTGTATGAATCAAATTGTAAGCCCTAGAGAGGAGACATTACTGAGTTCTTCCGGTGGCCACGACGGGCCCTTAAATTGCTGCCTGATGTCTGTTCTGAGGGGAATGTCTTTTATCGTGATGTGAATGTTTGCAAACCAGAGGGCAGATTATGGCAGGCTGAATAAATGTGCCTTCGAAAGTAACCACGTCCATCCAAAGTCCCAGAACCTGTGCATGTTGCCTTACGCAGCCAAATAGGGTGTGAAGGTGTGATTCATTCAGGAATCTTGAGGTGGAGCAATTACCTGGAGTTCCCCGGGAGGACTCCAAATGTAATCACAGAAATCCTGACAGGAGAGAAGAAGGCCATGTGATGACAGTGGCCGTGCAACACTGGCGGCCTCCAGAAGTGGGAGCAGTGGGGGCTGATTCTCCTTTGGAGCCCCCAGAGCGAACGGCTTTGCCACCATCTTGATTTTATTCGCTTTGGACACATTTCGGACTTCCGACTTCTAGGGTTGTAGGAGAATAAATTTGTGTTGTTTCACCCTCTACTTTTTTTGTAATTTGTTATAGAAAGCAACAGGAACCAGACAGATTAAGTCCATTTGTGTAAGAGCCGGGACAGTGTGGGGAAATATTCTTTTCACTTCTTTTATTATTTCTGTGATGTTTTAGTAAGTCAAACTCTACATTTGCCTTGCATCCAGCCCCAGAGATAGCTCTGAGCTTTTGGGTGCCTCTTCGCTGGGGTAGCTGTGCATATTTTCAAACTTGGAGGAACAATGAGGAGACAACAGAGAAGCTGGGCGGTGAGCAGAATTCTCACTTTTCTTTTGTTCCATTCTTGTTACCCAAAGTTTCAGTCCCTTTTGGCCTAGAGCTTCAGTGCTATTAATTTCTGAGTGAGTAACTCGAGACCTTCCTGGAAGACTAATGGAAAATCCCTGTTGTACAGTCACCAAGGAGCCCCACAGGCTCGATAGCTGGAAATATCAAGGGAAAGACCTGTTTTTCTTTGATTCCAGGTTACCCACAGGCTCCCAGTGTGCTTGGGTCATTTTAAAGGCTTTCAGAAATCCAGCCTTGTAACCCGCCTCCCCAACCCCCCCGGAAAAAATACAGCTTTGAATGATTTAGTGTTACAGCAGTCACATAAACAAAAAATTTTAACTTGGCAAAGCTGAAGCACTCACTAACCTGTAGAGCAGTATTTTAGTTTCTTAAGAGACAGTTTCTTGGCTGACTCCACCTAGTAGGGCTTCCTGACTGGGGTTTTCAGCGGTGCAAACACTTTGCTCTCACAGTTAAAGTAGAGGCACCAGCTGAAACAGCCTCCTTGGAGAAATCCTGAGAATGCATCAGCTCCTTCCAAAGAAGGTGAGCTTTGCAGAGAAGAGGATCTCAAGCCAAGGAACTGCAAGAGGCAGAGTGTCGCAGGGCATTTCTTTTCTTTTTTTTTTTTTTGTGTCGCAGGGCATTTCTGTGGGGGGTGGATTCTAGTCTGCAGGGGCTGAGGTGCTGTGCCAGCAGCACCATGTGCAGGGCGCAGCAGGGTGATAGTGGTGGGGTTGGGGTTGAGGGAGATTTCTTAGCATGGTGTCCATGCAGTGCATATTAATAGGAGGAAGTTTAAGCAAATGACCTTCCATCAGTGAACTTTGCGGTAGATGCAGCGCATTGCCTGCTAACTCTAATAAGCAATTGGTGCCTTCCAGGCAGGTTCCCTGCCCTCCCTCCCTGGGGATGGAACCTAGGCCTGGAGCATGCTGGGAGTGCTCTCTCTCGCTTCTGTTCCCAGCCCTCAGGGCAGACTTTGTTTAGAGCTGGAAGGCAATGTTAATATAATACATATTGTATATATATTATATTGCATATTGAATATAAATGTAGTGTAAGGTTATTAAATTCCTTATAAATGCATATGTGAGCAGCATGAGGGTCTATACCTGAATCTTCTGTTTTTGTTACATGGTTGTATGTTTCTAGTCATTCATCAGCATCTTATTCCTTTTAATTATGGAGTCTGTAATGATTAACTGTAATGATTAACTATGACTACCTTTCTCTCTTTGTTTTTTTCATGGTGTCCAGGGTAATTGTCACTTTTTTTCATCCAAATAAATGTTGTGATCAATTTCTTACTTCTAGAGAAAAAGGATGATGACAAAATGAAATTTATATTTATTTGAAATTCTGTTAAAGTAGTCTCTACTTGTTCTTATTTTGTAAAATGTTTCAAACATGAATTAACATGACACTTGTTTAAATATCTTTTCTGCATCTAGTAATTTTCATCTGAATCTATTAGTGGGATATATTCTAGCAATGAATATTCTCTTATGTGACCGTGCTAGTAGTTTTGCAATAAATCGCTAACACAGTGTGTTATTTGTGAGCATTTAACCATTCACTTAGGA
>NW_004955491.1:5223470-5231851 GCF_000276665.1 Chinchilla lanigera | reverse complement strand
CACATCCCCACCAGTATTTGTTCCTTTTGTCTCACTGATGATAGCTGTTCGAACTGAAGTGAGACGAGGTTTCACTCTGGTCTTGATTTACATTTCTCTCATGACTACTGATGTTGAACAATCTTTCATGTACTTGTTGGCTATTTATATTTCTTCCTTTGAGAATATCTATTTAGATCATTTACCCATTGTTAAGTTGGATTATTTAACAGGTTTTTTCTTTTGCAAATATTTTGAGTTCCTCATATGCTCTGGATATTAATCATTTACAGTAGGAAAAACTTGCAAATTTGCTCCAAGTCTGCAGGTCGTCTCTGTGCTCTGTTGATCGTTCCCTTTGTCATGCTGGTGCTTCTCAGTGTGACACAATCCTACGTGTCAGTTTTTGCTTTCCTTACGTGTGCATGTGGGGTCTTAGCCGCAAAATGGCTGCCAATACCAAAGTGTTGAAGTGCTTTCCCTATGTTTTCTTCCAGTTATTTTAGCGTTGTAGGACTCAAAATGGACTTTGGTCCATTTGAAGTTGATTTTTGCTTAAGAAGTAGGGATCAAGTTACATGCTTCCACATGTGAACATTCAGTTTCCCAACACCATTTGCTTGAAGAGAGCATCTTTTCTTCAATGTATGATTTGGGCATCTTCATTGAAAATAAGTCAGACTGTAGCTGTGTGGGTTTATTCCTGGGTCTCTGTTCGATTCCATCGGTCTGTGTGTCCGTTTTTATGCCAGGACCATGCTGCTTTTGTTGCTGTGGTTCTGTAGTGCATCTTGCAATCATATGTTGCCATGCCTCCGGCTTTGTGGGTTTTTTGTTTTGTTTTGTTTTGTTTTTTGTTCAGGATGGCTTTGGCTACCTGAGGTCTTTGTGCTTCCATATAAATTTAGGATTAGTTTTCCAGTTCTGTGAAGAGTGTCATTGGTATTTCGATGGGGATTAATTTGAACTCATTATGTAGCCCAGGCTTGCCTTGAACTCATAGTCCCCTGCCTCCTCCTCCAGAGTGCTAAGATTATGGGTGTGTGTCACTACACCAGGCTTTCTTTCCTTTTTCATGCTTGTTATGCCTCTATGATCATATTTCCAGATCTAGCATATCAACGATCTCTATTATTTTAAAGAGAAGACCTTCACAGTCAAAGGCTTGTCCCTGAAGACTGCTCTGCTTTTGTTCTAACTGGACGCTGGGCATAGTTTCCCTAGAGCTTCTCTGGCTATAATTGGTGGTAATGGCAGTGGCAGTGGGCACAGGGGCATGGCAGTGCTTCTCCTCAGTCTTGGCTTGAGCACTGGGGCAGGTGGCAGGGGCAGGATGTGCATGCATTCACCCTTGGTTCTGGCTCTGGATATGGGCTGGCATATTGGCATGTGGGCTGGTGGTGGGAGTGGGGACATTCTTGTATGATCATGAAGAGTTTAGCATTGAGATGATCAGATTTTTAAGTTTATTAGTGGTTGCCTTGAAAGCATCTAGTCCAGGTGCTCTACTGTGCAGAAACTCTCTAATTTCTCTGTTATCTCTTCCCTAGTAATTGGATCAGTTTTCTTTGTCTGTGTACTGAAATATACATGGAAAATTATAAAAATATGAATTTTCAGTGGGAGAAGGAAAAGAAGAAAAGAGAATAAGTACAGCCCCCATTCCCTGAGTCAGCATTTTTCTCCTTCTTTCCTTCAGGTCTGCTTGCAGGGACACGCCAAAGTGTCCTTCCATGAACATGGCTGAGCCTCAGGACAACGAGCTGAGGATCGTTCTGGTCGGGAAAACTGGAAGCGGGAAGAGCGCTACAGGAAACACGATCCTTGGGAGACCAGTGTTTTGTTTTCGAATTTCTGCCCACGCTGTCACCAAGATCTGTGAAAAACAAACCCGAAAATGGAACGGGAAAGACCTTGTTGTTGTTGACACCCCAGGGCTCTTTGACACTGAGGAGAAGCTGGAAAGCACGTGTAGAGAAATCAGCCACTGTGTCATCGCCTCCTGCCCAGGACCACACGCCATCCTCATGGTTATACAGCTGGGCCGCTTCACGGAGGAAGAGCAGAAAACGATTGCTTTGATCAAGACTGTCTTTGGGATGGAAGCCATGCAGCACCTGATAGTCTTGTTCACTCGCAAAGATGAGCTGGATGGCAGCAGCCTGAGTGAGTTCCTGGGAGATGCACACGCAAAGCTAAAAAGCATCATCGAGGAGTGCGGGGACCGCTGCTTTGCCATTAACAACAAGGCAGACCCGGCTGAGAAGGAAGTTCAAGTGCAGGCACTGATGGAGCTGGTAGAGCGAATGGTGCAGAAGAACAGAGGGGCTTACTTTTCTCACGCCATCTACAAGGACATAGACGAGAGGCTGAAGTATCAGGCAAAAGTTTTGGTGGAATTTCACACTGAACAATTAAATAACGACATCAAAATAATACAAGAGAGCAATAAATCAGAGCAAGAAAAGCTGAGAGATATAAAAGACAGGCATATGAAACATGAGGAAAGAATAAAAAATGCAAGGGAAGAAGCTGAGGGTTCTGTATTGGAATATGGCTTAAGGAAGATTTTGAAAATTCTTTCAAACATATGGCAGATGTTTTGGAAGAAGTAATATACATGACATTCTTTCTTTATCATTTACTCTGCTTTGTTAATTCAGTATATTCTATTTTCCAAGCAGAGCCACAGCAACATCTTCCCTCCTCCTCTTATATTAAGGTCTAGCTGGCAAATGCAAATTGTGCAGTTTCAATGTGCACTTTTAATGTGCATTTGTAATGAAATGATTAAATGTAATTAATGTGCTCATAGTCTCACAGAATTTTTTTTTCCTTTTGGTGTAGTGAGAACAATTTATACTGCATTTTCAGCAAATTCCAAAGATACAGTACTGTATTTTTTTATTTTAAATAGAATAAAAAAACCAAAATAACAACAACAAAGACAAAAACAAAGCAACACAAAAACAATAAAAACAATACAGGATTTCAAAACCAAATGATAGGAATTACTAACAGTTGTTATATACATATTGTTATCTTCAGCCAAGTTGTTCAGATTACGAGATGTAAGAATGCATGATTGATCAGATAATTAAAGAGAATAAAAATAATCAAAAATTAGAAATGATACAGAGCTTTCTTTGCATCCCACAGAATCTGCTAAATTGTATCTGCATTTTCATTTGATTGTAAATATTGTTTAATTTCTTCTTTAATTTCATCAGTGATTTATTGGTTGTTCAGGAGGGTGTTATTTAATTTCCATGTGTTTATGGAGATTTTGCAATTCCTTTTGTCAATAATTTCCAGTTTCATCACACTATGGTCCACTAATACGCATGGGATAATTTCCATACCTTTGCATTTACTTAAGCATGTTCTATGGGCTAGTATATGGTCTGTTTTGAGAACATGCCATGTGTAGCTGAGAAGAATTTGTATTCTGATGTTGTTAGGTGGAGCACTCTGTAAAGGTCTACTAAGTCCATTTTTCACAAGTTTGATTTAGTTCTGTTACTTCTTTGCTGATTTTTTTTGTGTAGTTGATCTACCTCTTTGTGAGAATGAGGTGTTAAAGTCCCCTGTTATGATTGTGTTACTGCTTATTTGATTTTTCACATCTGTTAAAATTTGTCTTATATAGTTGGGTGCTCCTGTATTTGGTGCATAGATATTTATGATTGTTATCTCTTCCTCTTGTAGTTTTCCCCTAAGTATGTAGTGATCTTCTTTATGTCTTTTGATCATTCTTGGTTTGAAGTTGACATTGTCTGCAAACAGAATAGCTACCCCTGCTTTTTTCTACCCCTGCTTTCCTGTTGCATGGAAGATTGTTTTTCATTCTTTGATTGTCAGTCTATGAATTTCTTTTTGTGTTAAATGTGTTTCCTGTATACAGCATATTGTTGGATCTTGTTTCTTGATCCACTCTGGCAGTCTGTTTCTTTTGATTGGTGCATTGTTGCCATTTACATTGATGGTTATAACTGGTATGTGTTGGTTTATCTTGTTGATGGTATTTTCCTGCTGTTTTTCTCTTCTTTTCCCCTCTGTTTGATTGCTTGCCCTGCCTAATGGTTTCTTTCTCTTGTTGTTCTTGGAATTGTGGTCATTTTTATCTCTGTCTAGAATATCCTTCAGTACTCTTTGGAGCATTTGTTTGTGTTCATAAATCTCTCCAGTTGTTCTTTGTCATGGAAGTATCTTACTTCTCCATTAACGTTCAAAGATAGTTTTTCAGGGTACATCATTCTGGGTTGGAAGTTGTTTTCTTTCAGGACTTGAAATACTTCATTCCATGCTCTTTTTTTTTTTCTGCTTTGTCTGAATTTGTCTTTATGATCAATTAGTTTTCTCCATGTGGTTGGGAAAATGGTCCATAGCCATGTATCTACAACCCCCAGAATGCTCAATCCACCCATGGAGGGAAAACTGACCAGTTGTCTATGAATTCCTCAGGTGGGCTCCCACTGGGTCTTGCTAGGTGCATACAGTGCCCAGGAAGATGCAGAGAGCCAGGCACTTGATTGGTGGCCCCACCGGAAGTACTGGATGTCAAAGAAGGGTCCCCTCAAGGAAAAACATTCTGTGGGTGGTGCACATAATGGTAACACTGCTGGAGAGACAGTAACAACAGTCACTGGATACCTTTCTTTGTCCCTTCCTCTCTCTGGCACCTTACAGATGAGCTCAGTGATCCACTTGGCTTCTGTGGCAGGTCTGTCCTTTGCCTAAGGGCTGCAAAGGCATTACCAGCTCTGGAAACAGCAGAGAGTGAGGAGCTGTTGAGGCAGAGGCAAAAGTCCCTGCAGCCCCTTCCCTTGTGAAAAACCAAACCCAGAAAGTGACATTTATAAAGCCTCCAGTCTTGGATGGGTGCTGCATCCTGGATCTCTCTTATTTGTGGCTTCCAGCTTCTTGGTCTAAGCAGCTCCTCCATCTTCTGGCTCTCCAGCCTGCAGACAGGCAGTGTGAAATCTCCCCCGTGTAAGCCAATCTAGGAAGTCCCTTGCTATTTAATTTCTACTGACTCTTTTCCTCTAGAAAACCCTAATAGAGCTGTCTAGCTACTAATTTGCAGAGTTAAAACTAGAATCTGTAAGAACTTTAGAAAAATCAGAGATAAAAGAATACTGTTGCCCAGAGAGATAATGGGGCTGAGCTGTCTTTTGCAGGCTTCACAGCACAGCATTCCTGTGGCAAGGTCTGTTCCTGTGTTAGTCACCTTTCTGTCATTGTGAAAAAATAACTGACATGTATAAATCCAAAGGAGGAAAGATTTCTTTTGGTTGCAGTTGCAGAACTTCTGGTTCAGGGCCCACTGCCTCCATTGTTTCCAGCTTGAGGTGAGGCAGACATCATGATGGGAGAGCGTGCTGGAGCTGGAAGCAGAAAGCAAGAGAGCCTGTCCTGGCCAGTTTCCTCCTGCCCTGCTTCTGTTCCATGGAGCCCCTGTCCTGCTAGGTGGTGCTGCCCATGTACAGGGTGGGCCGGCCTCCCTCTCAATTTGCCAGCCCACATGTGAGTGGTCTCTGAAAACACCTTCATAGACATTCTGATAAGTGTGTGTTACTACTTTTCTAGGCCTTTCTCTGTCCAACCAAGCTGGCAGTGACTTTACCACAGCAGGCCCTATCTACCTCAAGATCTTTCCTAGATGTGCTGGCAGGGACTTGGTGTGGACTGGGCTCCCAGCTGACTATGCTGGATCCGTGTAACCAGGGGACTCCAGGAGGAGGGCTGAATTCCACTTAGGTACTTGGGGATCCAGAATAAAGCCTCAGCTTGGAGAATTCCTAGGAAGAGAGCAGGGACACTGAGGTATTCAGAGCCCACCAGTAGGCACCAGGACATGTTCTCATGGCTTGGGGTGTTGGGGATGAACCTCTACCAGCTTGTGGAAGCTTCAGTCCTTAATCAGCTGGCTCTAAGGCAGGGTGGCATGGCACAGGGGCAACAGTTCAAGGTGGCAGAAGACAGCAAAAGCAGTGAGAGCAAAAGTGGGCTCCAAACTCTTCTTGACTTGAGGGTTTGTGTTGAGAAGTCTGCAATGTTTCTGATAGGTTTTCCTTTATAAGTGATCTGTTTCTTTTCTCTGACAGCTTTGACTGTTGTTTTGTGCTGAATTTCTGGAAGCTTGATTATTATATGTCTTGGTATAATTTTACTTTGGTCCTGACTGTTTGGAGTTCTATATGTTTCATTTATTTGTATGTCAAATTCTTTATCCATGCTTGGGAAGTTTTCTGTCATTATTTCTGTGAAGAGTTTTTTTATGTCATTTGTGCTGTCTCCAGGTCTCTCCTTGACCCCACTCAATCTTACGTTATTCTTCTTTGCTTCATCTTGTAGCTGTTGGATTGATTTTTCATGGTCCCTTGCTATTTTAAAAATACCTTTCTTTTCATGATCACTAGCTGCACTTCTGTCTTCAAAGTCTGAAATCCTATCCTCTCCTTCATTCAACCTGTTGCATGTACTTTCAGTGGAGGTTTTAATCTTTTGGATTTCTGTTTGGATCTGTTTCATGGATTCCACTTCTTTCTTATTCTGGGCACTTTTTGTTTCCATCATTTTTCTAAGTTCATTTATTCTTTTATCTGTGTCTTCTCTAATATCTTTGATTTTAAGCATCATTTCTTTCTGTACCTGAGAGATTATTTTCTCCATAGAGTTTTCCACTTTTTTTTTTTTTTTTTTTTTTACTTCTGCTGCTATCATTTCAGAAAGTTCCAGTGTTTGACTTCCAATTTCATCTATCTCCTTGAGTTCTGGGTTTTCCCTGGGTGGGCTGATGGTCTGTGGTTGCTTGTGCATGTTGTCATTTTCTATTTTCTCTTTTGTCTTCTATGTTGATACTTTCCAGTTTCTTATGATATACAGCTTTATCGCTAGTATCAAGGTTTCCCTGGAGGATGTCTGTTTTTAGCAATATCTTCTAGATGTAGGTGGTTTCTTACAGCTATCTCAAAACTCTACCTTCCCAATTTGTAAAGGATGCAAGATTACTACTTGGCTCAGCTCCTAATCTTTTAGTACTGGGCTGTGGTGATGACTATGACCTCATACAATCACAGTATTATCATACAGGGGAGAAGAACTGTTTATAACATGTATGGCATCCTAGCTAAGTAGTAAATTTAGTAATAACAATAGTTTCAAGTACAGCTTAACTACTGATAAACTATGGTAACCATTAATTTGTTACCTCTGACACAGGAGCAAACTCTAATATTATATAACAAAACCAAACATCTACTTTGCACCTGTATGCATTGATCTTCCCCTTAGTTGGTGATTTTTCCCTTATGTGGGAGGAGGGGTGTTAAGATGGGCAAAGGGTAGGCTAAAGTGATGAGTGAGGTCAAATATATTAGAGTCAAGGCTGGAGATTAAAGGATGATCACCTGAGTTTTGGGAAACTGGAGGACACAGGAAGGAAAAAATGAAATAGAATATGAAAGAGTAGTCAGAAAGGCAGAGACAATGTTTACTTACTTGAAGGTCTAAATTCAAAAAGTAGTTAAGGAAAGAGAGAGAGAGGATCTATTCAAGAGAATGAAAAGAAAAGGTAAAAAACTTAAAGGTTGAATAAAAGAAGGAAGAAAGAGAATGAAAAAGGAAAAGAAGAGGAGAAAGAAAGAAAATGGAGAGAGAGAGAGGAGATAAAAAAGAAAAAAAGCCCAAATACAAAAATAACTGCAGAATACAAAACAAAATAAGATGATGTCCAACCAGAGAGGAAAGAGATAGCAGATCAGACAAACAAGAGAGAATGAAAGTGGTAAAATACCTCTGGTGTTTACAGTTCTGTGACAGTGTCCATATTTAATTCCAGAGATGTGCTGGGTATGCAGCTGATCTTGGCTTCTGATGTGGGGGCAGGGATTGGACTTCTGTTGATGGAGTTCTCCAGAGTCCGACTGCTGGCTCCTCGCTGCTGCTTCAGACAGTTCCATGCAACTGGTCTCTCTAATTACTCTGCCCTCAAAGGTCATGTGTGTGCCTGTGTGCCTGGGGCCCAGCTGTTGTCCTAGGTCTCATGTCTTGGGGTTCTGGTTGGTCTACTCAACAAAGGCATGTGTCCTTACACTCCTCTAGCAGGCTTTGCTGTCCCAGAGAGAATACAGGAAGCACAGAGTGTGGACTCACACTCCTCTAGCAGGTCCTGCTATCCCAGAGAGAACAGGCACTGATTTTGTATATTTTGATCAATATCTATGAGTTGTTCATTGATTTGCAATTTTCTACATGGGGAATTTGTAACTTGTATACCCAGTCTACTGATGGTGGATACTAGGAATGTTTCTAGTTTGGGGATCTTATAAACAATACATTTATACTCCTTTTTTGTGCATATACGGCTGAATTTGTGTACCTGGCTGCAATGGTGAGTC